>NC_056737.1:741740373-741837873 GCF_019279795.1 Protopterus annectens | reverse complement strand
TGAAATGAAAATACCACCACCTTTGGAGCTTCAGTCCACATTCTGCAGCCAAAAGTTGTGGAATTACGTATAGGGTGGTATTGCAGGGGTGCTTCCTGCTGGCTTTATCCAGGTCTCTGTTACAGCACAAATGTCATTATTCCCCATTTTAAGGAATACTTCCAGTGAGTGAGTTTCCAGATTTAGAATTCCAGTGTGCAGCAGCATGACCCTCTGATTGCATGTCTTTGTAGCTGTCATATATTTCTGTATATTTATGTATACTTATATATATATATATATATATATATATATATATATATATATATTTTTTTTTTTATTAACCTTTCTATATATATGTATGTATGCATATATGTGTATCTCTCTCTCTCTCTCTCTCTATATATATATATATATATATATATATATATATACATATATATGTATAAGTATCATATATATATTTGTCCACATATATGCATCTCCATACATATATATACATGTATATATATGGACTACCCGACTGATTCTACAGACTCCTTTCCCTGCTGTTGGATGACTGTACTAACTGATATGTTTGGGATGTCATCACTATTTTGTAGGGTTCAGATGTTGTAATGGTACATTGCTTTGATCATAGTTTACAAGGCCCTTGGTCCAGGACTTGCAGACCTTATTATTTTGTTGCAAGGCAGAACAGTTCAGCTGTGGAGGATGGGATAAGGACAATAATTACAAGAGGTCCCTCATTTCAGCCACTTCAACCCCATTTACACAGCCTTTGGTCAGATTTGTTGCAATAATAGGTTCAGAGTCTGGATCCAATGTCCAAAGTCACTGTGTATGTATATATATATATATATATATATATATATATATATATATATATATATATATATACACACACACACACACACACACACACACACACACACACACACACACACACACACACACACACACACATATATCAATACATTTTCTCTACTGTTGAATGACTATACTGCATGATATGTTTGAGAAAACATCAGACATACCTTCAGCTCAGATGGCTTAGTGATAACTTGCTGTGACTATCGTGTGCATGGTCCTGGGGTCAAGGCTTGCAAGGGATGATTATTTTGTTGCTGGGCAGAACAAGGGCTGTTGGATACAGAGTGATTAAGGCACTTTTAAGCAGTTGTAAGCGGGTTTGCATGGGTTTGCATTGTGGTAAGCAATGCTAACTTCCGGTTAAATATGCTTACAGACAGTTAGCCATAAAACTGCTTAATCTGTGTAGGCATTCCTTAGCTGCCCAAACAGGTTTAATTCTGCTTACTACTGCTTAAAAGTGCTTACTCCAGCTTACCCCCGCACTAATTTTTTAAAAGAAAAGAAAAAAGGGGTGATAGGAAAGTGGTGAAAAAGGGGGCATGCAGAGGGAAAGACAATAGGGAAAGTAGCTAGGGATGTGCAGGATAGGTGTAGGGAAGGTCCATAGCTGTCCATTTCTTCTACAGCAACAGCTGTGTATGTATACTGAATTTGGAGGTATATTTGGACACTCAAACCCCTGAGAGAGGGGTGAGGACAACAATAATGTGTTGTGAAGCCAGTTAGACCAGATTACATGTGTCCAGTGAACACGTGTGTGAAATGGACAGCTATGTATGGAGGGAAATTCTTTTTTTGGGAACAGATTGCCCTTTTTTTTAAGGTGAGAGTGGGATGCTGGGGAAGGATACTAGGTATATTTGAGAAGGTAGGTTGGATAGGAAGACAGACAAGACAAACAAGACAGCATACAGGGGTGGTATATGACACATGTGGAGGAGTAAATACCTTGGATGGGGAGGAGGGCTTGGATAGCGGAAGCCCATGAGCCCCCGAATGGAAACAGTGGGACTGAGGTCCCCAGCCATGTGCAGTCACCACTGCACCTTTATGGCCCCGAAGGTGGCTGTGCTGGGGGCTGAGCAGTAGGGGCAGGTTGACTCTCTAACTGCACCACACAGCCCTCAAGCTGGCATAGCAGATCACCAAACTCCTTTTGGAGCTTGCTACACACCAATCCTGGACCTGGCTTTGGGTGACGGTATCCTGTCCATGCCCATTCCCGGGGGGATGAGACCCATCCCCTGAGGCGGTTCCACCCGAAGATGGTGCAGGACCAGCAGATGAGGAGGTCCCAGGGTGGGTTCCAGATATGACAATAGGCCACAAATTATAGTATTTCAACATGGTACATTAATAGAAACACATTTCAATATTTGTTGAACAATAGGACATATGTCCCAACAGTAGGTTTGGTGTAAAACATACCCATTGATTTGTGTGTTTAGATTATTGTTGCAGATGTGGTGGGGGAGAGAGAGATGTCAATTAACAACTTGTATATCCTTGCAGTACTCACAACTTTAATAAACATTGCACTAATCCTTAGTCTACAGGTATTATTACAATACCCTATGGCCTTGGTTTGGCCAGTGGTGTGTTTGTACACAGTGTATAATTCTTATAGCTACTTTCTACTTCTTTTACCTGGAAGTCTTGTGGAGGAATGTTTGTTAACACTACTTGACTGTTTCTACACATATTCCCAAAATCCTAGTTAAAATTATGCATACAGCTTACTACCACTCCTGGGATTCAAACCATGGCTGTGGTTGCTAAAAATACAACAATTTGTATATCATCAGAGTGAGCTATTGAGAAACTGCCATCTCTTCCTACAATGTTTTCTGTCTAAGTCTCTCTTGGTTGTGCAATCTGACCTTGTAATTACAACATTCTTATACAGACATTCTGGACATATTTTTATGTAGCACAGTGGGGGAAACAGTGGTTAACACAACATTACTATTCAGATATCAGATCTTAGTGAATGCAACATGTCAGGCCATACAATACCAGAGTAAACACAACCAGTCCAGGATTTAGATGTTTATTGCCAAGCAGTTATACTTTTATTTAAATATGACCTATATGGGACTATTACTGTCATATTGTCTGGTTTATTCAGTACAAACCATACACATTTTTTATACTGCCAGGTGACATTTTACTCCTTTATATTTATTTGGTATAACTACTACAAGCAGGATTGTTACTCACCAGCTTCGAGATGCAGCTTTTGCAACCTACTGAGATGGGCTTCCTGGTTCACAGCCCGCGCAGCTGGAGCTGTAATGAAAATAGAGAAACATTTATGCATACCTATCCATCACATACACAGGATGGACTTTGGCAAACAGTGATTGCTATGAATACTTACACACTGCTGGGACATCTCCCCTCTCTCTTGCTTCTTGGACCCACTGTTTCAAGAACTCCCTCTTCCTCTATTTCAAGTCAGCATAGTGGTGCTGGACCTGCTCACCAGTCCGAGGGATACCAGTGGCACTAGTGACATCGCAGGCGAGACTTTGCCAGGCTTCAGATTTATATTGGGAGCCCTGGTACTGGTCCTGCAGCAGTCTCATGTCATGTTTTTTTTACCAGGAGTCCTACCATGACCTTGGACTTCTGTATGCCCCAGCACTGCACCCAAAAGTGCATGCCCTCTCCAACACCTGCCATACTGCCTACAGTGGAGAGCTACAACCAGTTATGAGCTGTATTCTCATCTGCAGGGTTTAAATATGGCTGATTTCCTGCCCTTTGCCATGATTAGATGGTTTTGAAAATGCTGAGCTAAGCTAAGCTACAGGCAAACCTGCTTAGCTAAGGGTGGCAGTGCTTAAGGAGCAGGTTCAGCATTGCTTACTAATGGGTAAATCCACTTAGCTAGGCTATTCATTGCTTAGTATTCATATGTACACAATGCTTGCACCCTGTCAGCATAGCTGTGCAATGCTTAGCATTGCTTATGTTTTATTAGATATGACTACCACCTGTATGGGACTGATTCATCATTCATTACATAATATAGATTTATTCACCTTCCATGACATCCCCCAATGTGCTGTAATTAATTTATTCTTGTGTGACTATACTGTATGGGGCACTTGTGTCTATATGGGGGTTTCACTACTTTATTGCACTGACACCTCACATCTGAGCCTAATACACTACTCTGGTTGAGAAAAATAAGTTACTTCATACATAAATATACAAATAAATTAAAATTGTAATGTTTACACATACAAAATGGAAACGGCTTTGATGAGGCTTGAACTATGAATGATTACATGCAAGGTGTACACTTAAACTGCTACACTACTGCACTTATGCTGGATGTCTATTGCTTTTTAACTTATCCTGCCATTTCAGCTGGGCTATAGCTAAGCAATGGATACACCTGCACAGCTAGGCTTAAACTTTATTGCATATGTAGAAAAAAAAATATTTGTTGTGCATTTTACTTCGTACCCTTCAGAATATCCACGTTAATGCTGAACCTGTTATTCTATCAACTTTCTGGCTTTGTAGGGATGATTGTTCCTTAAGGCTTTGTCCAGATTCCTTACTCTGATGGGTTGGGAGGTGTGCGTTATGTGCTTCATACCCTGCCGAACATTCATGCTTATGCTAAACCTGTTATTCTATCAACTTTATGGCTTTGTAGGGACAATTGCCCCTTATGGCTTTGTCCAGATTCCTTACTCTGACAGATTGAGAGGTGTGCATTTGTGCTTCCTACCCCGCCAAAAATTCATGCTTATGCTAAACCTGTTATTCTATCAACTTTATGCTTTGTAGGGGTGATTGTCCCTTATGGTTTTGTCCAGATTTCTTACCCTAACGGGTTGGGGTGTTACGAGCATTCTCGCTCAATTTAAATTGCCGTACAGCAATTCTTGTGTGCTGGGGGCATGTGTATTGTGAGACCACTGCTCTCAGAAACACCCCCCACACAGAACAGTGTCCATTTTACAGCATGGCAGCACGCCTTCATGAATATGCATGGCACGCTGCCATGCTGAACCAGAATGGCCCCTTCTGTGCAAGAATAAGCTATTCTTGCATGGAAGATTGCTGAATTCCAAGGAAGATAGGCAGTGTGATATGAGGGACCATTATTCATGGCTTCAGTGACCCTTTTCAAGAAATGTAATAGGTTAAACAGCCAGGATCTGCCCTTGAAATGTCACATTGGTTTGGGTCAAAAGCCAGAAGGTTACTTATGACTGTATTAATGAACCTGGATGTGAGTAATGCAGTAACCATACATACAAGACTGGTGAATATAATGGGTATAACTGTTTGGATTGGTGGAAGGGCTGTCTTTGTGTAGTAGGACCACAGAGGTAGTTTTTCAAACAGGTAAAAAAACTTATGAAGAGGATGAGATTAAGGAGAGGTTCAGCCAGATTATATTTAGTGATAATGAGTAGGCAACTCAGTACTTTAAAAGACCCATAGAGGTGATGTTTTAGCTTTGTATTGTGCCAATAGAACTTGTTCAGTGATGATTTGTAAGGGTGATAACTTAGTTGGTGGGCTCACTAAGGTTGGAGCTAACTTTATGTGCTAGGATATATGCTACTGCCTTGAGATCTGAGTGGGCAGTATTATTGTAGATGTTCAGAGCACATTTGGGTTGTTTGTTTCCTAGCTTCCTGTCATAAGTTCATAGGTTCATAGGTTCCTAGGTAGGTACTAGGCTATCGGCCCTAGGGCCCATACAAGCCTAGCCAAAAAATGTACCCTGGCTTTCGCCACCCAAGAAAATTATTTTCCTGTGCCCCTGTCGAGCAGAGCCACAGAAGTGATCCCTGAGGTGAATTTCCCATTTCCCATCCAATCATCAAGATTTTTCTTGAAGAGTGCTAATGAGGAGCTCTGTTTGACATAGATAGGTAGTCTGTTCCAGAGTATGGGAAGTCTCTGGGACAGGAATCTATCCCTCCAGCATGTTCTGTTTATTGTGGTGACAAGGTTAAGGTCCCTAGAGCGTGTAGCTCAGAGGGATTGGGATTTCTTTAAGTGGAGCATGTCCAACAGCTCTGGGTTTGACATAGCTTTGTATGTTAGGCAGAGATCGCCCTGAGTAGGCGATATGCGATGGAGTAAAGCTGTAGTTTTTTGAGACGGTCTGCATAGGGCATCTGTTTGAGGCCAGTAATCCTCTTTGTGAGGTATTTCTGTGGTCTTTCCAGTTGTTGTAGATGTCTTGTGAGGTACATACCAAAAGGGGCATTGTACTCTATAATGGGTCTAATGAGTGATGAGTAGAGGGGAACAATGACCTCTTTTTTTCTGGATGAGAATCCTTTTGTGATGAGATGAGCCATGTAGAAGGATTTCCTTACCACTGTGGCAATGTGATTATCAAAGGAGAGACTACTGTCCATCTGTGTCCCAAGGTCTCTTATCACATTTTCAGCATTAAGTAGACTACCAGCTATGTGGTAGTTCATGGGTACAGAGTTTTTACCAAAGGGGATGACAATACATTTTTTGGCATTGAGCTTCAGGCCATGGCTTTGACACCAGGTATCTGTCTCAGTGAGGCCCTTTTGTCGTTTGTCCACATCGTTAGGAGTTTCGATTATGGCTCCTAGTTTACAGTCATCTGCAAACTTTGTTAGCCAAAGACCTTCTCTGTTGGTCTGCACTTCAGAGAAGTAGATACCAAACAGGAGAGGACCCAGGACTGAACCCTGTGGTATTCCACTTGTCACTGGTCAGATGTCGGATTTGGAATCCGCTACTTTCACAGTGTGGGTTCTGTTCATGAGCCAGTTGGCAACCCATCTTGTGACATAGGGATTTATACCTAGTTTAGTGAGCTTATCTATAATTCCAGAGTGGGGGATGGTGTTGAAAGCCTTGGCGAGATCTAGATAAGCTGTGTGAACCATTTTACCCTCATCTATGGCTTTGGTGACTGCTTCAAATAAGTCAATCAGGTTTAGGAGACATGATCTGCCTTTTACAAATCCAAACTGTGTAGGGTCCAGAGTTTGGAGATTACCAATGTCTTTGTTTATGAGTTCCATGATGATACATTCCATGGCCTTGTAGACCAGGCTCGTCAGGCTAATGGGGCGGTAGTTCAAGGGGTCCGTCATGGCTCCCCCCTTTGTGGAGTGGGATAACTGTCACGGTGTGCCATTCAGTGGGTACAAAGCCTGAGGTGAGGCTATGATTGAACATGGTACTTAGGTAGGGTGCCAGTTCATTCTGTAGTTCATGTAGAATGCAGCCTGGGATATTGTCAGGTCCCATGGATGCTGTGTTCTTGGCTTTGGAGAGTGTGTTTTTTACCTGTGCAGCCGTGATTATAGGAACTTTGCATTCTTCGGTATAGAGATGGGCCCTCTAGGGGTGAGAGGGGGTAAAGTTAGCATTGAACCTATCTGCTAGGATGTTGGCAATATCAGTTAGTTCTGTATATTTAGTGCCATTATGCTGTAACTCAGAGCAGATCTGAGTGTTCCCATTTAGATTCTTGACATAGCTGTAGAATGCTTTGTGGTTGTCTTTAGAGTCAGTGGCAATTTTTTTTTTCGTAACTAGCTTTGGAGGATTTTATGAGGGATCTCAGCTTCTTACTGAGGTTGACCAGGGAGTTCCTCCAGTCATGGGATTTTACTCTTTTTTGCAACAGTTTCTTTCTTCTGTTGTAGAGTTTGTTTATGGCAGAGGACCACCAGATTGGCTTCCTTTTTGGAGGATAACATCTTGGTTCTATTAGGGATAGCATGATCCATGCACTCGTGTAAGTGCTTATAAAGTGCATTTGTGTAGGATTCTGCAGTCATACCTCTATTGTCCGTCTGCATGGGTGTCATGAAATTTGCCACTTCTGTCTTAAGAAGTGTGAAGTTGGCTTTTGAGAAGTTTTTTACGATGGTTTCCCTAATTGGGACTGGGGGTGGGATGTGGATGTCTAGGCTGATTAGCTTGTGGTCGGATCTGACCAACGAGTAATTGACCTCTGGTGTGGAACACTGGTTTCCCATGTTGGTAATGACCAGGTCTAGGATATTGCTGCCTCTGGTGGGGGTGTGAATAAGTTGATCCAAGGCATTGGAATTTATGAATTCTAGAAAACGTTGAGCAAAAGAGTTGGTACATGAGTAGTTTTCCCAGTTAATGGTGGGGTAGTTAAAATCGCCCATTATTAGGGTGTTGGGTTGTACCCTAATACTTTCCAGTGTATCAAGAAATGAGGAGTGTGAATCCTGGGGCATGGTGGGGGGGTCTGTAGCAAGCTTCAGTTTGGATTGCGGTCTTGCCCAGAGTTAGTTGCACTTGGATAATCTCGGATGCATTATGCTGTGCAACTAGCCTGGAGGTGTGGATATCCTTAATAAATATGGACACACCTTTGCCTTTAGTGCTTCTTTCTGGGTTAGGTGGCCGAAAGGTGTGGTATGAATTGAAGCCTGGTAATGCAGGGGTGCTCTCTGGAGCTTTGAACCAGGTCTCTGTCACTGCACAGATGTCAATGTTATTCATTTTAAGGAGTGCCTCGAGTGAGTGCATTTTGAAGTTTAGACTTCTAGCATTGAGTAGCATTACCCTCAGATTTTGCTTGCTTTTACCTGTTACAGTGGTGAATTTGTCATTTGAACCTTGCCTAAAAAAGGCACTATAGGGGTGGCAAGAGCCTTAGCCAGTATCCGGAATTCTAAGGACGACAGGTGCAGGCCATCTCTGGCAAAGCATCGTGGACTGTCGATCATGTCATCCCAGGCAGACAAATACTGGATCCCCTTAGAATGACACCAGAAGCTTAGCCAATTGTTTAAGTCCATCATTTTGTCCTTGTACTGTGGTATCATTCTGGCTGGTGGCAGGATGCTACTCAGGGTTAGGGTCATACCTGCCTGGGATACAAGATCGGAGAGCTGCTCCATGTCTCTTTTCATGTAGTCCAGGGAGGTACGTCTCAGGTCATTCACACCAACATGGACAATGACAGTGTCATATTTGTGCTTATTGTGGAGTGACCTGAGTGCATGCGTTATATGGCGGATCTTGGCACCTGACAGGCAGCTGACAGTAATTTTCTCCTTGTTTAGTCTAGTGAGTGGAACATCAGTGTGCCTGACTATAGAGTCACCTATGACTAGAGTGTTGGGTACGTTGTTATGCCTTATGGGCTGTGGTTGAGTGGCATACTGAGTTTGTGGGCTATGTGTCATTTGGGTTGTGTTGGGGGGTGGAGTTTGCTTGCGTTTATGCTTTGGATGTCCCTGATGCTTGAGCAGATTTTTATTGAGAGCCCCCGTGAATGTAGGTGTGTGTTTTGTGTTTCTATGTGTGTTATTTGGTGGTGTAGGTTTTGAGGGACTATGTGATGAGTGTGGTGTGGTGCAAGTGTTTACCTTCTCCTCTTGACTGTCTAGTCCAGTCTTGGGTGAAGAGAGCTTTGCTTCCAGTTTGGCTATATAAGTGCATCTCTCACAGGTTGTAGTGTTGGGTGGTAGGAGGAGAGGGTTGTCTGTGTACATGAGGCAATTGCTGCATTGCCCCAAGATGCCCAGATTCATCAGGTAGACAGGAGAAATCACTGGGAGCTGACCCTTAGACATGCCTGGATAGGTGCTTATTTATTAAGTACTAAAAACTGATTTCCACTAGGCAAGTTAGGAAAGTTGAGTGCTGTAGTAATTTGCAGCTTATGTAGTACTTACAATGAGTTCTGAACAAGTGCTGAGTTCAAAGAAACAGATTTGAGTGCTGAAATTAGAAAACTGGCTAGTTATAAGAAAAAAAACTAAGCTAGAAGGCTTCCTCCAACACAGAAGGGCTTGGGAGCTCAGAAGCCTACAAACAGTCTATACCACGTAACAGGAAAGGCAGGAAAAGAGTTTATAGTTACCTTTGGTAGACATGGCAGCCTTGAGGTCATAATCAGCTTTACACTTTCTAAATGTATATTTAAAAAAATTTTTCTACTCTGTTGTATTGCTTTTTTTTTGATGTGGTGAGATAGAGATTTATTGTATGAATTAATTATTTTCTTTATTTTTGTTAAACAATGCATTTATTGATATGACTATTCTGCTGTAAGGGGTTGGCCTTAAATTTTTCACTATATTTGGAACATATATGGATAGACTTGTCAGTGCAGCCATTTGGGCATAAGCAGAGATCAGTAGTACAAGAAGCTGCTTTGGTGATAGGGTCAATATGTGCAGGGTTACTGTGGAATTTTATTTAGGTCATCTATGAGTTGTAACAGGTTTATTTTGAGAAATCCCTAAAGACAGTGACATTTGCAGTGGGAGCACTACCATTTGTAAAGGAGGAGATAAGAGGTTTCTGGTTTGATGTGGCTACAGACAGGGAGATACATGATGGGGTGCAAGAGGAAGTCATATTTGTGAGGATGATATTAAGGACATGGGACCCCCTTATAGGCAGCTTGCCAAACAAATACTGTTATCATGTTCAAGAACGATGGTGTTAACAAAGTCTTGGAAGCTTTGATCATATTTGTTATTAGTAATATAGAGTTGCCAGTTGATGGTTAGTCAGGTAAAGTCACTCAGGAGAATAGAGTTAGGGTTTATAATTATTTTATCTAAAGCAATTTTATCTAAAGCATTTAGGCAATTATCATGATAAACCATAAGCATGAAAGGTGAACTGTAGCTAGCAATGATGAGGTAGTTAAGATTTATTTAACATGGTGCTCTATAAGGTCCAGGTAGGGATCGTGAAGAAATTGCCATCAGACACTGGTGTCCCTTATAAATACTGATATTTTCACATGGTTACCAGTGGGTCTGAATGTATGACAGACACTGAACCCAGGTAGAGAGGGACTGCTCTGACTGCAATGAAAACAAATCTCATCTTGTATTTTTTTTCTTCTAAGTGGCATTACACAGTATTGAGAAGTGATTCGGTGACTTCTTAAATCCAAATCAAAAATATTATCTTAGCATCCTATGTTAAATCAGTGGAGTTGGATAAGCACACAACTCTCTGAATCTCAGCATAATTAGTTGCAAACTCAAATGATGTAAATCAGCATACATGTGAAGGGGACACTACTAATCACCAGCTGTACTTTTGTAAAGCAGCGTGATGCAGTACTGGTAGTGTTCTGTGAGCATGAAGTGAACTGCAGGCCATTGAACCTCCATAGAGTATTACACACTGTGAGATGATATATATTGTCTTGGAATTAAAAATGTAAACAGTAATTAATTATTCTGTTAGATATGTACAATTTATAATTGTTTTCTTGCAATACTATCAAACTGTTAGTACAGAGCTGTTTGCTGTTGCCATACTTACTGTTTTCTTACCAAACTGAATTAGATCAACATGGAATAGAAGTTGTCTAGGCGTTCTAACTGCTTATTTAAAAACAGAGGCATATTTTATATGTGTTGGACATCTATGTAAACTCTGTGGAGTTTAATTGAACCATAGCTGTTGCTGTCCTTTTTTTACTCTTTGTAAGCGATTGCTATTTAAACTTGGAAAGCCAGCAAACTTCCATGCTGCACATAGAACCAGAGTTTCTGTTCTCTTTGCTTTCTGTTTGCCTGGGTGTATTATTTGAACTTGGGATTGATGGATCACCACCTTTTTGAACTTCTGATGGTTTGGTCAGTTACAATAACTAATTGGAAATAGCAGCATATGTAGTTAGATATTTTTGTTTCTTCAGTATATATTTTAAGACACATTTTCTTTTTGTTTCCCTTTGTAACTGCGATGCAGTCTTGTAAATATAATCAGATATGTTTAAAAGTAAAATGTTTCCATGTGTTCATTCATAAAAGCTTGTGGCTTATGTCTTATTTTATTTATAAAGGATATCTTCACAACATTATTGTGACTGTTGGTATCTGCCCTTTTTTGGAAGAGAAACTATATGGCTAACAGCTATTATAATTTAATGTTGGTGTTTTAATTGGAAGAATATTCATTAACAGAAAAGTTGGTATCAAATAAGTAATATGACTGTTGCAACATGTACCATGAATACAGGAAAGGGGTAGTATCACTAGAGAGATATGAATAGCATCTCCAGGAAAACTTTACGAGAGCATATGCATGAGAAAACAGTTTAGTTAAGGTAGTTACTGTTGGAGAGACTGCACTAGAAGGCACTGAGCTCAGACAGAGGTAGGGGAAATTGTTTTGAGTCACTGATTATAAGCCTGTTTTGTAGCTGGTGGTGTAAAGTTTATTTGAGTATGGCCTGTATCAGTGATAAGCAAAGGTAGTAGTGTGCATTTGTCAAATTCATGTAAAACAGAGCTCCTCAATGACCCTATTTAAGCATAATTTAGACAATTAGATGGGAGACCATAAATTTACCCTGGGGGTGTCACCTATATCCCTCTTGGATAAGAGCAGTTGATGCTGATCATAAACTCACACTGCAAAGATAGACCATGCAACCTGGTTAATAAGGGAACAAGGGTATAGCATGGCTAGGCTTATAAAGGCTGTAGGCCCTATAGCATAGTGACCTCCTATGAACCATATCACCCCCTGCATACATAACAGGAGCCAATAGTACAGGATTAGACTCTGTAACGCTTACACCTCACATTATTTGGTGGCAGTGATGGAATTGTACTCCATCTGTCATATGCATGATAAGAGGAATAATACTGCTTGATATTACTATAATTACAGTGAATTCAGGAAAAAAGTCACAGGATCAACTGGAAGGTGATAAAAGAATGTAATCATGATACTCAGGAAGAAGGAAGATGAAGGGTGAAGGCTGCTGAAATGCCAAAAAGCTGTCTCTTAAATGCTGACAAGGTGAATAGGTGGTAGAAAAAGTCCCTACAACATCAGATATGGTGACATAATATGAGTCAGGTAATGGGAGAGGCATTTGTGTGTAGGTGTGGGAGTGCCTCACATCCTCACATATAGTTCTACTAATATGTGGGGCAGATCAGCTGAAATGGTAAACAATGCAAGTGGCTTTTATGCTATAAGTATTTGCCCTGAGTCTACTGACAGAAGGCTCTTTGTAATTTACACTTTCTTACATAGCACATTCCTGTAATGCAAGGTTGAATGGCATTATATGAAGTTGTACATCTGGTGCTAGTGAGCCAGTGAATGCTTATTATTTTGTTGTATTTATTGCCATGTGTTAAAAAGGAAATTCCTATTGTGCAGACACCCATTTTCAGGGGAGGCCCAAAGAGAAAAGCTCCAACAAACATAATTATACACAGTAAACAAACATAAGGTACAAGGCTTTCTGACAATTTTTGAATAATATGAAGTATATATATATATATATATATATATATATATATATATATATATATATATATGCATTGAAGTTACAGAATGCATTAATACCCTTGAGTAAGCAGAATGCTAGTTACAAGCAATGGCATGTTTATACAAATATGCGTTTTTTGATTAATGCAGTTTGTATATCAAGTAGAAGTCAAATAAGTCTGTTGAGGATTTAAGTGAATTAAAGGTGGTAGTAGATGTAAAAAGGGAGATATGGCAAAAACATGTTTACTCATTTTCTGCAGTTATGTCCTACAGATGCCTTTAGGCATTAAATATTGCTTGTACATTTTTGCATTAATAATTCCAAAGACATGCTAGAGACAAAGTTTTAAAAGATTTAATCTTAAACCTTACACAGTGGTAAACACAACTGTGTTGATATTTGACCTCTATCTAGTATAGGTAAAGATATATTAATAATTGTTAACATAATATTTACTTATTTATATTATCATAAATGTCATGTTTTTCTATACATCCCAAAAATCATGCAGCACATACAGAACTGCTTAGCCTCAAATGTAAGCTCTCAGCTGGATGAACCAAATGCTGCTGACAGTGTGTGTAAGTTGAGTAGTTGCTGGGATATTAAGTTGTTTACAAAATATTACAGACTTAATATAATTACCATGAGTGCTGTGACTTTTAAAATCCTCCTTTATACCTTGAACCTAAAGACTACTGTTTAAAAGGAGTTTGCTGTGATGAGTTTGCCATTTACACTTCCCCTATGGTTCTAGAGAAATGAGCATTTGTTTGAAACGTGAGGACATAATTAGATTCTATCAAAAAGCTTAGACTCCACCCACTGGAAGTTGAAGTGCAAACGTCCAGAACCCAGTTGGAGGGAATGAGTTAAGCAGAATAGTTGCTTGATATGTTTAATGGAATGGAAGTAGAGTAAACAGGAACAGAGCCCTAGTAGATATAATTTATGAGATGATTTTTAAAATGTTTATGTGGTTGGCGGTTCTGACACTATCCTGCAGATAGGCAGGTACAAAGCCAGGAGTCCATGACATGCTGTTTCATTTGTGATTTAAAGGATTGTAAGGAGTTGAATAGACTCAAGGAAGTTGGGAAAGAGTTCTATTTTTTTATGCACGGTTAGTCATAGCTATAGTCATAGGTCATAGGAAAATGCTAGGCTGTCAGTCTATAGACTATTACAAGACTAGCCATCAGCAAAAGTCAGAGTCAAACCCTGTAGCTTCTATCTCTGAAGTAAGGACCTTAGCCATTATGCAAATGTCTCTGTTAGAGTACACTGTATCACCTGTAGTGGTTTTAGATTCAGTGGTGATGAGTAAGGATTTGTCTATAGAGTGCAAGTTTCTGTTTGGAGAATAGGGCTGAATGATTGTATTTAGAGATAGATATTTTTCTGGATTATGGAACAGCTTCTGTGTTAACAGTAATTGTGAGTATGTTTGAGAATGCAGCTGTTTTATGTGATGTAATAGATGGCAGCAAATTTTGCCACTTTGTTGTAGCATTGCTGAAATTTATTGGATAGGCAAGACGTAAGGTCAGTAGATACATGTGCAGCATATAAAAGCATACCTCCCAACCACTAAGCACAATAAATCTGAACAAGGCACAAAATAATAGGGAGGAAAAAGGTCCAAAATCAGTTAGGGTTGGGGAATCCAACTCTACCAAAAAGCCTGTTACTAGTGGCGTCCCACAGGGTTTGTACTGGGACTTTTCCTTTTCAGAATATGCTTCTCTAAAGTCGAGGCAAAAGTAATGAGCCATTGGCTGACCACATTTGCTGACAACTGCAAGCTGGGAGCCATCAATGAATCTCCCAAAGATGTAGATATCCTCCAGGAGGGTCTGACACAGGCAAATAACTGGAGCCAGAGCTATGGCCTAAAACTCATTGCAAAAATTGCATAATTATACCTTTTGGGAAGATAAACTACCATGCAAATTGGAACTTTGATAACACACCCCTGCTAAGACTACCATGTATAGTGAAATGTTTATTTGTATCTGTTTACAGGGGTAGAGCACTGGTCTTTTTCAGACTCAGCCCGGGAGCGCTATCTGGTTAAGTGACTTGCTCAGAGTCACACAGTTAGGCAATGGAGGCTAACGGAATCAAAGCCTGGGCCACTGTATCACAGGAAGCAGCTCATACATGAATAAATAAGTATTTCATTGTCTTATAGACTGGCTTACATAACATGGTGTATATCTGTTTTTACCTTATGGCAAGTAGGAAAACATTAACCACTTGGTTTCATGTTTTTTGTAAATGTATAGCATTATTAATTCCAAATGTAACATGAAAACCTGGACTACTCAGAATATAGGGGGTGCTATCACTTTCATATGCTATTATAGATGAGGAAACTATTTCCCTCTTTTCATCTGATTTAATGTGTTTATCTGACCAGCTATGTGACATACTTCAGGCAGTTGTGGAGTGTCTATTATGAAACTTGACTGGCTTGGTTGCCTATGATTGGCTCCTTGTAAGTGCTGTAAATCATAATTTATCCTTATTAGGATCCTAATCACTTAAAGAATACTAATTTACTTGGTAACACTTTAGATACCGAGCACTGAAACATGAAGCTGATGCATCCTAATTACAGCCGTTAAAAGACACTACTATAAACAAATTTGTTTGGGAGGTACAGTCTTAGTGGTTAATTAGGGTAATTATTTGTGTCAAAATAATTATGCAGTAGGGAAAAACATGCACAGCTGCACATTGTACTGACAGTATGAAAACCTTGGGGGGAGCTTTTAACTACAGAGATTTTGCAAAAATCTTAATATCACATTACTGGCAGTTTCAAATAAGCTCATTAGCAATAGGACGTTCAAAGTTATTATGATTTCATTAAAAGTTTTACAAGCCATTATTTCTCATATATTATTTAAGTCCATATATGGAGAGTTAAATAACAGTAAAAAGTAATTATATTGCTTCAAGAGATGGAGAGTTCCAACATTTTTATATCGCCAGTATTGCAGCCAACATGTTCAAGATCGTACCTTTTTATTTTACAACATAAATTTTGTCAACACAGCTGCTGTTGTTGCTGCCTTCCTTAATTTTAGCCTGCTTTCATAGCTGGGTAAGTATGACATCTATTATATCTCTAAAACCAGTACTGTGCTTTGCTAATTTGCCACTTCTTGCAGACCCTTGTTTAATTTATTTAATGTGCATCTTTGACTATGTAAGTCATTTTACAAAAGAAAGCAGGCACTTGTTATTATTGGGACATTTCTGATTAAAAACTGAAGCAATAAATCTTCATATGCATTGTTACTTACCTGTGTAAGTATAATTTACCTGTATATTAGCTTCTCACTTCTTCTGCTCCCCATATTCAGAACCAAACTTGGATTTCTATTAGAACAATACCTTTCAGGATATGCAGTAACAAGTCCTACCTAAACCCCACCCACCATCCAACAATTAGTGACGTCTTAGAAAACTTAAGTAATATTCATGCCGATTTTAGCATAAATATTCATTGTCTATCTGTAGCCATATCTCGAGTGACAAAAGGCTGTGAAGTCACATGCAAATGATAGATGACTGAGTGCCTTGCACATTTGACAGTGATACTTGACTACGGTACAGAGCAGATGGGAAATTTACCCTTTTCCTCAATACAGTACGATCTCAGAGTTGGTATATTTAAGTAGCGGGGGTTGTGGGTGGTGAAGGGGTGGTTCCCCACTGTAAAAACAAAGAAAGAAAATAATACTTGGAATTTTAGTGCTGTTTCTTTAGCATTCCTTCTACGACATCACAACAGTCAATGTATGCATGATGTTACAATGAAATCCACATGGCTGTCAGTTATCCAACTTTTCCATACCATGGCATGCCTGTTTCACCTGTCAATCACTGAGGCCATGCCCACTTCTGCACAGACCTACCTGTGAGGTACTGTACTAATACAAAGCCCCAAACTTTTGGAACTACATTCTACATTCCTGAAACAGATGACTCCTTGGTGTCTTCAGAAATCCAACAGATCTATGTCCATTTCTATTTGCTCTGTACAGAAAATAAAGTTATCACCAGTTCCTTTTTACATAGGATAGTCTAGGTTCGAGCACTTGAACCCTGCCAGAAAAAAAAAATGGTAAATGTCCTGGTATTTTATGAGAAAAAAATACTGATATTTTTTCTTCTACTGCAGAAAACTATAAAACTGTATTTGATAAACCAAAATACAACATGAGACAAAAGAAACAGCTAACATATTTTCAGCACTGAGTCTTTATTTCCACATTAAAATGAATATATTTTGCATTGACAGAGGTTGTCGTCCTGAGAAATCTCACAGTTCTATAATATTTGTTACACAATGGGCAACCAAAAAGATGATTGTCCTACACAGACAGGAACAAAGTGCTGTATGCTAACACTTATATTCTGCTTTTTACATTATGACTGTCTTTAACCAGCCAGCTAGGCAGTGCATCTAGAGCCTACAGTTATCTAAACTTATACCATTCCTCCCAATGAGACATCTTCCTGTTTCTGTAAGAAGTTTAATTGCTTCATGAAATACATTTGCTGATTACTCTCTGTCTCAAACACTTCTTTTCTGTTCCCTTTCAGACTATGATCTTTTAATCAATAACCTCCAATTACTTAATTTGCTTCATCCCAATGCCACTTGTAAAACTAGTCTATGTAATTAAGTCATTAACCTGGATTGTGTTACTATTTTCCTAATGTCGTTCACACAAGTCAGACATTGCTAATAACATATCTAATTTATGCTTTTCTTTACTGTTGTGCATTTCAGTGGTTTGATACCATCAGTGGATAGCAATTAATTTTACAGTTAATTTTCCTTAACATTCTTGATCTGTTTTGTATTTAGAAAATTGCTTATCAGAGTTGTCCATTTTCTAACGTGATCATATACATTGTCTTTCTTTTGCAAATCCTAGTTTCATTAGACCTTGCAAATTTTTAGCAAGAAACTTCTAAAAGTGGCAGGCTTTATTTTATATTGCAAAAAAATGGCCAGTTGCAGATAACAGTGTTGCAAGAACAAATAAGTACTGTTCAAATCATATCAAAGAATCCAATTTATAAACATAAAATGGAATATAAAGTAAAATTTGCCCACACTTCTAAGGTACCATATTGTAGATGCCAACAAACTGATGCAGGAGTTTGGTTACTGTAGCCAGTATAAACCATGTTAGCTAGCTGTTATGCTACAATCCAAACATTACCCTAAATAACAGTGCAGCAACCCCTACAGAATTTGTTAAGGTAAAGAGCAAGACTGTAGGCAGTTTCTTGTCTAAAGAGTTGTTTTGTTTACTGACAGAGATTTTGTAACTAAAGGCTGAAAACTTAAAAAAAAAAAAACAATGACTACTGTATGATTCAGGATTATAGAATTACCATGTTGGGATTCTTAGTGGTTATACTACTCCAGCATAGGGAACCAAAAATCCTAAAATCTAATTATTGGGGAAATGCACTCACAGAACCTAAACTGAAATCATATCTGTGAGCATTCCCTCATATATATATTCACAAAATATAAGTGTAACAATACAAGATAAAACATAATCTATATTATACACAGGCTAAATCTGTATAGTTTGGGATAGTGGTTGACCCAATCTGCTTATGTGTCCCTGACTTATACCTCTTAACCTCTTAGCTCAAGAAATTTGAACAAAGCCTAAAATAATGAGCATACAAAGGCCCAAAAGTAGGGATAGATTTCAAATGTTACTCTTATAAACTTAGTAATTTGCTACAATAACAGGTTTTGCATGCATTTTCTGAAGGATATGAAGTCTGAAACTCAAATGTCGGTCATTATTTAGTGACTTAAGTCTTCAGTGATTTGCCAGAAAAAACACAAATTTTATCAGGAATAGATGCAAAATGTGAGGCTAAAATATGGACATTCTGCAAAAATCTGAACAGTTAAAAGGTATGTGTTAGTGGACAGGGGCTACAATCCTTAGATCTGCTCCACTGCCCCCAGCAGTCTGATGGTATTTGAGGTGTATGGGCTCATGATTGACATCAGTGTAAAAAAAGCCCCAAAATATAAAACTTGTATACAAATTAGTTTAGAAAGTGGAGAGAGAGGGTCATTCCATCTGATCCTCTGGAGGGATATCTGTGTGCAGCATACCATTAACACCAACCTTTCAAACCCTTCTTACCCAAATGGACTATAGTTCATGCTACTTTTTGTAAATTGCCTGTCTTGTTTTAGTTAATGAGTTTCTTTTTCTCCTTGTGGCTTACACTCCTACACAGGAAAAAAAAAGCTACTGCCCTGTCATCAAAGAGAAGATCACAAAGTAAAGGCAGCAAAATAGTTAACATTCTTTCAAATATGTTTACACATGAGCTGCACATTTTATATGCAGTTGCTGTACTTTCCAATAATAAAAAATACACAGTTGTAAGCAAAGTTACAATTCTTATAATCAATAAATAAATAAATATACACACACACACACACACACACACACACACACACACACACACACACACACACACACATACACAACTCCCTCTAAGTTTGTTGAATGATACTGTGATCAACATCTGTTTAATCAACACAATTTAGTTGACTAAATGGATGGTCAATAGCCATGCAAGATCGACATCTCTAGGTAGTGGACTATGCCCTTTTCCCTGAGGATTGTGTGATCTTGGACTTGGAGTTAGAATATATAATTAGCAGGGTATGTGGGGGTACAGCCCCCCACATAGGGAATGCAGGACATGCAAGAAAACTTTTTTTTTAGTTTTGCATGCATTGAGATTAATTCTTGGAGTATTCATAGTATGTCAACATGCAGAATGTTGATAAATTTTGATCGACTAATTTAAGTAGATCCATATATATATATATATATATAGAGAGAGAGAGAGACATAGAAAGAGAGAAAGACAAGAACAAGTCTTATAGGTTCATAGGTTCATAGCTAGGTACTAGGCTATCGGCCCAAGGGCCTACTTAAGCCTAGCCAGCAAGGTACCATAGCTTATGCCACTCAAGAAAGTTATTTTCCTGTGCCACTGTCCAGCAGAGACACAGAAGTGATCCCTGGGGTGTATTTCCTGTTTCCCATCCATGCATCAAGATTTTTCTTGAAGAGTGCTAATTAAGAACTTTGCTTGACATAGATGGGTAGCTTGTTCCAGAGTATAGGAAGTCTCTGAGACAGGAATCTATCCCTCTAGCGTGTCCTGTTTATTGTGGTGACAAGGTTTAGGTCCCTAGAGTGTGTAGCTTGGAGGGATTGGGATTTCTTTAGGTGTAACATGTCCAACACCTCTGGGTTTGACATAGCTTTATATGTTAGGCAGAGATCACCTCGGAGTAGGCGATATGCTATGGAGTAAAGCTGGAGTTTTTTGAGGCAGTCAGTGTAGGGCATTTGTTTGAGGCCAGTAATCCTCTTTGTGATGTATTTCTGTGGCCTTTCCAGCTGCTGCAGATGTCTTGTGAGGTACATTCCAAAAGGGGCGTTGTACTCTATAATGGGTCTAATGAGTGACGAGTAGAGGGGAACAGTGACCTCTTTTTTCCTGGATGAGAACCCTTTTATGATGACGTGTGCCACGTAGAAGGACTTCCTGACTTCTGTGGTGATGTGACTATCAAAAAAGAGACTACTGTCCACCTGGGTCCCAAAGTCTCTTATCATGCATTCAGTGTTAAGTAGATTGCTGCCTATGTGGTAGTTCATGGGTACAGAGTTTTTACCAAAGGGGATGACACTGCACTTTTTGGCATTGAGCTTGAGGCCATGGCTCTGACACCAGGCATCTGCCTCAGTGAGGCCCTTCTGTAGGATGTCCACATCATTTGGGGATTTGACTATGGCTCCTAGTTTGCAGTCATCTGCGAACTTCATCAGCCAGAGGCCTTCTGTGTTAGCCTGTACTTCAGAGACATAGATACCAAACAGGAGAGGTCCCAGGATGGAACCCTGTGGCACTCCACTTGTCACTGCCTTTAGGTCAGATTTGGAGTCTGCAACTTTTACAGTGTGGGTTCTGTCAGTGAGCCAGTTGGCAATCCATCTTGTGACATAGGGATTTATACCTAGTTTAGTGAGTTTAGCTGTAATTCCAGAATGGGGGATGGTGTCGAAAGCCTTGGCGAGGTCAAGATAGGCTGTGTGAACCACCTTACCCTCATCCACGGCTTTGGTCACTGCCTCAATGAAGTCGATCAGGTTCAGGAGGCATGATCTGCCTTTCACAAACCCAAACTGGGTGGGATCCAGAGTTTGGAGGTTACCAATGTCTTTGTTTATGAGTTCCATGATGATACGTTCTATGGCCTTGCAGACCAGGCTCATCAGGCTAATAGGTCGATAGTTCCCGGGATCAGTGGAGGCTCCCCCTTTGTGGAGTGGGATAACTGTTGCTGTGTGCCATTCAGTGGGCACAAAGCCTGATGCGAGGCTATTATTGAACATGGTGCTTAAGTGGGGAGCCTGGTCATTCTGAAGTTCATGTTATATACCTTTTCAATCACATGGGAACAGTTTACATTCTACAGCCACTCTGTCTCATCTTGGGATAAAAGCTGCATGTTTTATAAGGTTTATGTGCAGCTTACAGATTTGCTATTGTGTGATCAAACAGTGGCATATTTATACACAAACTTCACAGTCCTTCATTATGCTAGGGAAAAATCATTGTTTTGCTATAAAGAATAAACATATGTCTTAAATATGTCTTAAAGTCTGTGATAAAACCTGTTTGGTATCACTTTGTTATATTTTTATGCAAAAATTTTACACAGGGCCATTTTAGCACCCTATAGAATACCAACTTTTCTACAGATAAGAATATTGAATGTTGGAGATAAATGCAGAATTTAAAGGCTGCTTAGACTTTTGTATATGATTGCTCATCTTTATCTTTTGGATCTTTTGGGCACACAATGTTCTGCACTGTAGATTTGAATCTGCAGGAAGGACACCCCCATCCCCACCTATAGGTCTTATATTGTTTAAGGTGAAGATAAATTAAATTAACACTTTAACATATTTTACTCTGACAGTGTAAAGTTTCCCTGGGAAAAGCAAATAAAGCCCATAACAATAAAACTAAATGCTGTGACTCACCTCAAGTAGTTAGAGTTCAAAGACCTTGCCTTTGTTTCCATAAACGTTCTACCTCATTGATTGTTTTTGGTGGATAACCATCTCTGGGTAGTAACTGCATTCCGTTGAAGTACCTGATTGGTTGAGCCTGCTTCTTGCCACCATGCAGAGGCTCCATCTACTCCCCTACCCTACCCCCAATTCCCACCCACCCCACATCCTCTACACTTATCCTAAGCTAATCCCCCCACATCATCACCAATCAGGAACTAGTTTGCAGTCCATGCTTTTACCCCTCCATAATGCATCCACTAACCACTTCCTACCTCTTTTTATTTCTTTTAGCTGAATTCTTTCTACATTGTAACTCGACAATACCTCCCACTTAACCCAACCAGCAACCAGTCAAACCCTATCCCATCTTTTATCAGTATCTTTACATTTTCACTAACTGAACACTCAAGCAATAATTAGCATGATATTCAAAGTACTAAAGTTCACTTCCCTCCTCTTTTTTGCACACATAACCAACTATCACACATCTCTCAACACCAGTATTATGCTCAATGCTCAGTCCATTTCTCTGAATGGAAATCAGTCCCATATTTTATTTAATATAGCCCTCAACCTTTACAGTCTATCTCACATCCATATTTTCAAACAAACGTGTATAAAAGTAAGTAATCCAACCCACAAATTAGTCACAAAGAGCAAATTTAAAACTAAGCAGCATTGTATATTCCAGCTATCCCTACCCAGTCTACAACTATGTGATGACAGTCACTTCCACCCAGGTACAACCACAACAGCTTCTCGCATAATGACCCACACAACCATTAATAATGTAACACCTTACTCCTGCAACAAAGGTAAAACAAGTCTAAGATTTATAAACATTAACTTTAGAAGCATGTGTAACAAAGTAACTGAACTGCATGCCTTCATATCTCATTACAACCTTGATATCCATGGTATCACAGAAACATGGCTAAAACCTGTAGTCAAAGACAATGTAATCCTCCCTCCAGCATATAATATCCTTTGAGCTGACTGTATGTCCAAAAAGCAGGGTGGGTAGCTATTATTAACCCAAAACACATGAACATAGTCCTTTATCAGGAAAAAAATCTTTATTCAATAATGCAGATATTCTTAATGCCTTACTCAAGCTAAATTCTTATAAGGCCATATGTATTACATATTCCCCCTGACAATAACATCAGCACAACAAATACCCCAAGAAAGCATCATACTTGGCGACCTTAATGTAGAAAACCTGTACGGTTTCTCTCAGCTCATCAATACACCAAGAAGATATAACAAGCCCTACTCTAAGGCCTCTAGACTGGATTCTCTCAACGTAACCCAGTAATATCTGTAACTATGGCACACTATCTGTCAACCTAAGTGACCATCTGCCCAGTTTTCCAAACAGGCTTGTATGAAATCCAGTAAAACATCACACATACAAAAATGTGAGTAACTTATACAGTTTTAATGTAGACAGTTTCATCTCCACCCACAAGCAATACAACTGGAATATGTTAAAAAAATGTTCCTGTAGACAAAGCCACCCATCAATTTAACAACATTTTTACTAATATACTGAACGAACATACTCCTATCAGGAGAAAAAGAGTTACGACATAATCCAGCAAAATGGCAATCTAAAAACAGTAGGCAGTTAATGGTGCTTAGAAAAAAGGCCTGGAAAGCAGACATGCCAACAAATCCCAGGAAAAACTTCTGTACTACAGACAGATAAGAAATAAATCCAAACACAGTATAAGGCTTGACAAAAACCTCCACTACTTTAACTTAAGCAGGCATACCAAAATAATCCTAATCAAATTCTGGCTATCAGTCCAAAATCTACTAAATTCATGCCAACCTCAACAGTTAACAACCCACTCCCTCTCCAGAAGGCACTTTATCAACAGTCAATAATAACTTTAACAAACACGTCCTTCAGGCTGTAGCCTCACTTATCAAAGACATCCCCACCATCAAACCAACCTCCCACCAACAAAACCCCATGGAAGCTCACTTCTCACTCAAACCTGTCCCTACCTTCACTGTAAGAATATTTCTCCCAAAACTGAAAATTACAAGCTCTGCTGCAGCCAACCTTCTTCCTGAACCTCTGCTTATCCAGTATCTATACTAATGAATAGATCCATTCTAGAATCGTATACCCCAGCCATTTGGAAGAAGGCATACATACTTTCTCGTCATAAAAGAGGACCCTCTGCTGACTAATCCAACTTCAGACCAATAACAATCCTGTCACCATTATCTAAAATATTGGAAAAGTGAATCCATTCCATATTACTTCAACACCCTACCAAAAACAATCTTCTCTCCCCACACAACATGCCTTTTTTCTCAACAACAGCACCACTACTGCCCTACTTCACTTTGCTGACACCATTAATGAAAACAGAAATACCGGAAAGATAATGTTCAGGTCCTAGACCTGTCCAAAGCATTCAACACAATCTCTTACCATAAACTATTACCAGAACTCTCCTTTTTGGGTCTCTCCCCTTCTCCCTCTTCTGGTTTAACAGCTACCTAGCAGATTCCAAGAAAATGGCAGCAAGAATACTCTTCATTTCTACCCATTACTGTAGGAGTGTCACAAGGTCCCATATTTGGATCCCTCTTGTTTACATATTTATAAATGATCTAGAGACTGCATCCAAGCATGCCACTCTTCTACAATATGTAGATGACTTCAGACTCATCTGCACAGCCTGTAATCTACAAAACCTCAAGAAATTACTCAAAAATCTTTTATGTCCGTATCTTCTTCCTACTTAACCCCTGAAAAACAAAATTACTACTTTTTATCCCAAAAACATTGTCCCAAAACAAAACTCTTGTCAAAATCACTTCATTAAATAACAACTGATTCAACAGGTCCCTAACACCAAATTGTTGGTAGTCACAACTGATTACAACTTGAAATTTGATCTACTCTTCCACATTGTTATTAAAAAAAAACACCAAAAGCTTAGCCTCTTGTACGAAGCAAAATTCTTCCTAACAGACAGAAATAGTGAAACCATAGCTAAAGCCTGCCTCTTAACTATCCTACTGTATGTCTCCCCACTCTTTACTAACCTACAAATGTCCACACAAACAAAACTGGAACAATGTTACAATATAAAAGCTTGCTTTGCTGCAAATCACCACTTTAGAACACATCACTGTTTTGCCCTTTAACAACTACATTGGACTGAATTCCCACATCACCACCACTATATTCAACTATTACTAGCTCATGCTCTAATATACTACCTGGTAAGTATCCAGCACTAAAAGGCATGCGTCAATACTACTACCCTAACAAAGTTCTTCGGTCTAAAGACAAACTCCTCCTCTCCATCACTAAAGTCCAAAATGCATCGGGAGCTTCCTTATACTCAAACTCTGTAGCTACACTCTGGAATGACCTCCCACATGTTCTCAGGCTTCTTGGAACCCAACAAGCATTCAAAACATAACTAAGAAAACACCTCTCAACATCCTGGCTCTATAGCTGTACATCTGAATGATAAGTATCACATCTTTACATCTTCTTCTTCTTCTTCTACTATACCTCTGCTCTCCTCTACTGTGCTACCAACTATCACATTGTCTTCACCCACCCCATCTTCTACCTATGCCTCTCTTATAGGTTCATAGGTTGGTACTGGGCTATCTGCCCAAAGGCATATATTAGCCCAGCCACATTGTGCGGTATTTACTGCCCCTTTAGTAGTTCCCTAGACCCTTGTACTAGCAGCTAGTACCCTTGGCCCCTATCTAGTAGTGCTGTTGGTGTGATCCCTGGTGTGAACTTTTGGTTACTCATCCACTCATCAAGGTTCCTCTTGAAGAGTGATAGTGAGGGCTCTGTCTTATGTAGATCGGTAGCCTGTTCCATAGTAAGGGAAGTATCTGCGAAGGGAATCTATCCCTCCAGCATGTTCTATTCATTGTTGTGTTGAAGTTTATATCCCTAGAGCGTGTAGCTCGAGTAGATTTGGTTTTGCTAAGGTGGAGCATGTTCAACAATTCTGGGTTGGACATGGCTCTGTACGTTAGACAGAGATCGCCCCTATGCAACAGAGAACAGTCTTAGCTTTTTCAGTCGTGCTGCATAGGGCAACTGCTTGAGGCCAGTAATCCTCTTGGTTAGGTACCTCTGTGGTCTCCAGCTGCTGGAGATGTCTAGTCAGGTACATTCCAATTGGTGCATTGTACTCAATAATGGGTCTGATGAGGGAAGAGTAGAGGGACACCATTATATTCTTAGATCTTGATGCAAACCCTTTCGTGATCAGATGGGTCACATAAAAGGATTTTCTAACCACTTTGGCAACATGGTTATCAAAGAAAAGCTGACTATCTACTTGGGTCCCTAGATCCCTTATTTCTTCTTCAGATTTCAGGGGATTACCTCCTATGTTGTAGTTTGCGGGTACTCTGTTTTTTCCAAAGGGGATTACTACACATTTTTTTGCATTTAGCTTGAGACCATGGCTTTGACACCATGCATCAGTGTCATTTAGGCTCTTCTGGAGGATCTCCATGTCGGCCGGAGACTCTCTTATAGCACCCAGTTTGCAGTTGTCCGCAAACTTAGTCAGCCACAGCCCTTCTGTGCTTGCCTGTACTTCTGATTATCTCATTTACCACTCATTTCATTTAAATTTCATAATTAAATCAACCTTTTGCTTTCTACCATTTGTAAATAACTCAGTACTCTGTACTGTGACATCTATCCTACTGCATAGTTTTTAACTATATCTGTATAGAATATAATTAGTATGAGAAGCCTTACTACTTTAGGTATAGTTGCTATCTTATTTTGACATTTTTATTTATTATTTATTTGACATTTATTAACCAGGTTAGTCCGACTGGGTAGAGACCCTTTTTCAGCAGAGACCCGAGGAGAAAAGCTCCACAAAAACAGTTACATAAAATTCAAATGGATATACAAAAGATGCACAAAACAGTTACATAAAATTCAGATGGATACAGGAGAACAAAATTTTAAAATAACAAAGTATATAAAATTGTTTTCAAAGCATGAATCAAAAACAGTATATATTTTTTTTTTGACAGGAGTAGTCAGAAGAGATCAAAATGCAAACGGCATGAGATAGGAAGATAGCTAAAGAGAGAGGCCAAAG
Source organism: Protopterus annectens (assembly GCF_019279795.1). Taxonomy (NCBI): domain Eukaryota; kingdom Metazoa; phylum Chordata; order Ceratodontiformes; family Protopteridae; genus Protopterus; species Protopterus annectens. The sequence goes on along the minus strand of NC_056737.1, from coordinate 741,810,427 downwards.
TGTGGAGGAGAGGCAGAGAAATAGTCTAAGGTAGGAGGAGTATAGAAAATCATAGTAGGTAGGATTTAAGTGAAAGACTATAGTAGATAGGAATTAATTGAATGACTGTTGTCAGAAAGATTGACTGGCAGAGATAACAGCAGATAGAAAGAGATTATTAAGGTAGGTTAGAAGATAGGAATATATTATTATGTTGGGTCATTGCAGAGGCATATCCATTCCTTCCGGTAGGTAACTTTTAGTGCAGTTTTAAAGGAGCTGGAGTTAATGACTGATCTGATGTGAGATGGAAGCTTGTTCCAGGTTTTTGAGGTAGAGTAGCTATAGAGTAGTTTGCCAAGATTTTTGTTGGGCATATAAACTTGTAGTAGGTTTTGTTGAGAGCTATGAAGAGCATGGTTGGGAGTGTAAAGCTGGATGACCGTGGAGAGAGAGGGGCAAAATGATGGATCATGTAAGACTGAATGAGCTATGAGGAGCTGGGATAATAGAATTTTGTGGTGAAATTCTAACCACTGCAGGTTTTTTAAAGATACACAGTGATGGGTGTGGTAGAGTAGGTTCGATGCAAGTCTTGCAATTTTGTTATAAGTAATTTATGTAAAATTTATTTTAATTGTATTCTGACTGACATTGTTGACATTGTATAACTTAACAGATTTTGTTTGCACTGCATGTACTGGAGCTTTTCTCCATGAACCTCTGCTGAAAAGGCGTCTTTGTGCCCAGCCGGACTTCGCTGGTCAACAAATATAAAATAAAAATAGTAAATAAAATAATAAATAATAGCAAACATTCCTTAGGATTCAGGTCATTATACTTATGACCCCAATGCATGTCTGCAAAACTAACTCACCTAATAGTTACCTTGCAATTTCCAATATATATTTCCAGGCTACATCAGTAGACATCCCTCACTAAAGCCAAGTGCCAGATTAATCTTCAAATTGCAATTATTTAATTCCTAACTGCTTTGCACTGCTGCTCTGTGCTTAACATCATGCAAATGAGTTGCTCAAGTTTGCACACTACCAGTAAACGCAATAACTGGAATTGATGGGAAAGCATCAGTCTCCATTGCTGTAGTTCTGCTGGTAGACATGGCTGGCATTAGTGGGGACGGTGTCAGGTTTAGTGTACAGAGGTGGGATGTCCAAAAGTCCAGAATATTTATGAGTATTAGACTCCTGGTAAAGCACCACAGCCAAAGGCTTCTGCAGGGGTCTATTCTGGCTAACAGTACAAGTCTGAGGCATGGAATAGTTTGGTCCAGGATGTATCCAGTGCCACTGGTATCCCACAGACTGGAGAGCAATGTAGGCATCATTTTAATGACCTACAGAGGAGAAAAAGGGATACTCTCAACTGCTGGTTGGAGGAATTTGAGACTGCAGATATCCTGCAGCTGTGTTAGTATGAAATAAAGAAAGTACTTGTAAGACTTAAAAAGCGTAATACAGGCAATACTAGTATGCATAATGTCCTTCTGTTCTTTTCTGTTCTCCAGCTACCAGGGAGTGTGAGTTCAATGTCAGAGGCACCAGAAGCTGTTGAAGGCTGGTGGAGCAGATGGTGAGAGGGGCACTTAGTGATCTAAAAAGGGCAATTTTTTACAAATTATTTATTACCACAACATAGGTTCACTTGGAGGATATTTTAAGCTTAGCCAGTTTCCCATTCGGTGCTTGAGTTAACATTTCCTGATTGGTCTTACCTATCCCATGGCTGATAATTGTATATTAGCCCTAGTGAGAATAACTGTGATCATACCATAGATAATTTGAGGGGACCCATGTAAGGGATGCAGCATTTAGGAACTGCCTCTATCCATTAGTGGCACAAGGGGCAATCCTGGAGTACATTTTCTATTACCCATCCCAAGATCCAAGTTGCATTTGACTATGGACAGGGATGAGCTTTGTTTTACTTGAATGGATAGTCTGTTCTGGAACAGTGGTAGTCTCTGTGATATATATCCATCTATCCACAACATTCAGTTTAGATACCTGGACTGAAGATTTCTGATGCCATTTGACTTGCTGATGTTCAGTAAGTCCATCAGTATTACGTTGGAGGATGCCTTGTATGCCAGACACAGTTCATAGGTTCATAGGTGTTTACTAGGCTAATGACCACAAGGGCCTTTTCAAGCCTGGCCATGCATCCCAAATCTCTGACAAGTTCTGATACCCTTGAAAAGTGTAAGCATGGCCCTGGGAGATGAATGATTTACAGGTTACCTGTGTCCATTAGACACATGGGTGCCAAACTGGGGATGAATTTTTGTTTTCCCATCCAATTGCCCAAGTTGCACTTGAATTGGGTTAGGAAGGAACCCTGTTTCATGTGGATGGGGAGCCTGTTCCATACACGGGGTAATCTCTGGGATACATACCCTTCTCTCCAGCAGGTCCTATTTATATCACAGGCATGGTTTAAGTCTTTAGAACAGGTAATTCTGGTGATGTTTGTTTTGTGGATATGCAGGAGGACCATCAGAGTGGGGTCTGACAATGCCCTGTATACCAGACATAGATCTCCCTTCAAAAGTCTGTAGGAGACAGAATACAGGGATAGGGCCTTGAGCCGGTCTGCATAGGACATTTTACATATGCTCTGTATTCTTTTAGTCAGGAACCTCTGTGGATGTTCCAATTGTTGGATATGCCTGGTTAGGTACATACCAAAGGGGGCATTGTACTCAATGATAGGCCTGATGAATACCGAATACAGTGGAACAATAACTTCCTTGGACTTCAATGCCATACCTTTGCTTGTATGCTGCGCAACATAGAATGATTTCCTCACCACTGTAGGCACATGATGGTCAAAGGCTAGATTACTATCTATGTTTGTCCCTAAGTCCCTGACTACTTGGTCAACTCTAAGGAGTGTGTTGTCAATAAGATAGTAACCAGGGGTGGATGACTTCCCAAAGCATACTATTATGCATTTCTTGGCATTTAGTTTTAGTCCATGGTTCTGACATCAGTTGTTTGTCTTTGTCAGCCCCTCATGGAGTACATTTGTGTCAGTGTCAGATTCAATGACCGCTCCTAGTTTGCTATCATCTGCAAATTTCACCAGCCAGAAACCACTGACATTGGCCTTGACTTCTGAGAAATAAATACCAAAAAGGAGCGGTCCAAGGACTGATCCCTGAGGGACTCCACTTGTGACTGGCCTCTTTGTAGAGGTGGATTCCCCAATTCTAACTTCTTGGGTTCTGTCTGTGAGCCAATTGACTATCTATCGGGTGACTTACGGGTTTGTACCTAACCTCTGGAGTTTGTCAGCAATGCCCGAGCGAGTATTGTGTCAAATGCCTTGGCCAGGTCAAGGTAGACAGTGTGAACAATTTTGCCCTCATCCATTGCTTTGGTGACCTTCTCAAATAAGTCCACCAAGTTGAGTAGGCATGATCTGCCCTTGATGAAACCAAACTGGGTTGGGTCCAGTGTCTGGAGGTTTACTATATTGCTATTAATCATCTCCATGATAATTCTTTCCATGGCTTTACATATAAGTTGGGTCTGTAGTTTTCAGGGTCTGTAGATGGCCCACCTTTGTGCAGAGGGATGACTGCTGCTTTTCTCCATTCAAGAGGCATGAAGCACTCTAAGCACTCTGTAGGGTACTGAGTATAGTGATAAATCTTTGAGGTGGTCCATGCAAGGCCTATTGTTTAGGACTTATATTCTTTTATTAAGGTATCTCTGTGGGTATTCCAATTGTTGCATGGGTCTGGACAGATACATGCCAAAGTGTGCATTATGCAAAATGATTGACCTAATGAGGGCTTTGTAAAGGGGGACAATAACATCTCTAGATATGGTCACAATCAATTTGTTTATAAGCTGTGTAATATAGAAAGACTTTCTTATAACTCTGGACACATGTCAGTCACTGTACACACAAGTTCAATGTGCAGGCCCATGTTGCTCGATTGGAGATACTGAAGTATGCAGCAGAAGAGAAGTGTTATTAAAAGTTAAAGATACCTTTTTTGGTATTTTATAGACTTGTATAAAATTGAGCATGCGTATCCCAACTGTAAAATCAAGTATGCATGCATTAGTCTCTAGCACAAACCAATTGTAAGAGTCCAATATTAGATTGTAGTCAGAGGTTGTGGATTAAATTACCACATTTCACAACTATACAATATTGTTATTTCTTCATTAATATTTACATTAAATTAAAAACTTTATGCCTGTGGCACAAATGCCCTGCTGTAAACTGTAATCTGTATAACTGGAACACAAATATGTACAATTTATGCACATTTCAAGTGTTACTTTCAGCAATCTGTAGTATAGTGTGTATCTGGTAGGAGGTGTATTTAAATGTAATACTTAAGATAAAAGAATTGTACAATTGTATTAATGGGTTGTATGTCACATATGATGGTACTAATTTTATCTCTTTTTTTCTCTCACCCCAACCCTTATCTCTCTTTTTTATTTTCTAGTATGTGTATCAAAATTTCTCCATGTCATCCATGTGTACCACATCACTAAATGCTCCACAGCACAGTGAGGTAAGCAAACCTCAGTGGGTTAGCCTGCTCCTGCTCCACTGGCTCCAGCACTGATGCCCAGCACATCTGGGAGGCAACCTGGCAGCACTGCCTCTGCTGCTCCTGCACTACCTGTGCTCTCACTTAGTCCTGCCTCAGAGGCTGGTGCAGTGGTACCTTCTGGGAACGGTGGTGGAGGCGGTGATTTCATCACCCACAGTGAGTTGCCAGGGATGGTGCATAGGGTCATGAGCCACACCATTGGTGTACACCTACGCTGGATAAAGAGGCTGCTCTCCCTCATGGTCCATAGGAGGAGGAGGAGATGTCAAGCACTCCAGCAACCAGCAGAGTAAGGTGACAGTGATGACAATTCAGTGGGCGAGGACTTGATTCTCACTGTCTCCAAGCTTGACGGGCATGAGCCTTCATGTTGCCTTCCTCACCCCAATCATGGTGTCCCCCAATTTTTTGTGTCCATCACTGTCCCTGTCTCTTGCCTTGTTTGTCTTGTATGTTTTCAATTACTTCCTCACCTACCCAACTTACCTGACCCAGACTCATCTACACCCCTACTCCAGCATTTTTCTCTTACTGAAATAAGCAAAATGGGCACCTATCCCACAAAAAAAAAAAAATTCCCATACATAGCTCTCCATTTTGCACACATGTCTTCTTGACACATTTGATTTGGTCCAATTGCATATACAACATGACTGCATTGTGGTCACTCCACTTTGTGGAGGTAGGTGACAGTGCAAATTCAGTTAATATTCTACACATATGTTCAGCTTAGATTGTTAAATACATGGATAGCTATGGTTCTTTCCTACCTCCCTCCTGCACATTCATGTACTGCTTTCCTTTGTTCTTCCCCCTGCTTGCTGCCCATTTCATGACTTTCCTATCCACCCCATTTTAACATCTTTAATCTAGGCAAAAAATAGAATTACATACGTAAGTAGCAGAAAAAGCAATGGAACCCTTCATTTTTTGGCCTCTGTGTTTGCATGGAGGTGCACATTGTGCACTGATGTGCAGCAACTGTGAGTGGCTGCAATATGCTGCTGTTACCTCCATGCAATGCCACTGCCAACAAGCAGCAAAACATGTAGTATAAAGAATTCATGTCATTGCATTATCAATGTTTCTTTAAAAGTATTAGATACACCTGGATTTGAACCCAGTATCATCTGAATTCAAAAAGTAATGTTTCAGTGCATTTACACCTGCTGACACAGAGTTAGTTAAGCAGCAGCTATCTTTCATAGACTCCGTACTAGCTCTCAGATATTAGCACTGTGGCTCACATTTCAGCACTGCTTATAGATAAGTGATGGGTATTGCTGCTACATCCATCTTCCATTGACATACCCACATCTGCTGTACATTAGGTTGTTTCATCTGCCCTCTTCCCTGTGTTCATTCCTACAATTCAATACACACACCTCTCTCGAGTGTTTATTTTACATGGCAGTCCGTGTACTGTTACAGATCATTTACACACCTTCAGTGCAGAATGCCAGAAATGGGCTATCACAATACTCTGCACAGTAAATACACTGTCCTGTACTGTGTTTGGACCATATGCTTAGCATGCATACCTCTAAATTGTCCAGATTTTCACAGATTGTCCAGATGTGTCCTTACCAAATTTGCAGCCTTCATGATGTAATGCTTTGCATGATCATATAAGTTGCTTTAGTATCAAAAGTGCCTTGTACAAAGCTCAAGATTTACTTCTTGCAAAAGTCAGATGGTGCCTCAGTGTAGTCAGGCAGACTCTGTATCTACTTCTCATGGTGTCTGAAAATCTTCTACAGCGTTCCACAACATAGGAGCTCTGCAGTGAAAAGGTTGTGCAAATAATCTCTCTGCTGAAACTGCTAAATATTATGCATGACGTTTGAACACAGCAAGAGGTATAGTTCAGGGACCAATCAGAACTGCCATAACAACGGAGCTCAGTCCTCAGACTGGTGGTGGGGAATCAGATTACATTGTATACACTGTATAAGCAGGCACTACCATGACAGCCATTGTCTTATGACATCATCTAGCCACCTTTTTCTTGTTTAAAACTCTATTCAGCAAACATTTGTGGGACAGAGAAGGCACATAGAGCCATTAAACTGTGTAGTACTTTAGTCATTGGTCTAGACAAGGTATAACTAAGCAGTTTTGTAAATGGGGCTACCTATTAAGATGCTGTATGATATGATGAAGGCTGTGTTACATGCAGAAGTACATGTATATTTATTTATCCCATATTTACATCACAGAATGGTCAAAGATAGCTTCCTTCCATGTAGTGGTGGCCTCCACTAAACGGGTCTATATTACTTTGACATTCACTTCACCGAACGTCTGTTCAATGAACACAAAACAGCAAATGATCACATCCGCAAATGGTTTACCCAAGAAACAGAGTTACTTGGCCAGCACTTCAAATTTACACACACTGCAGTATATCAAACCCTTCTACGTGGGGGGGGGGCTGTGCCCCCCACACTTCCCTACTTATATATATACCAACTGTGAGATCTCACTACAGTGGGGAATAGGGACATTTCTGAAATTGGCCAACTAACTTTGTTCCTTGGGTAAACCATTGTCAGCTGTGAACATTTACTTAAATGAGCATTCACTGTTTTGTGTTCGTTGAGCAGATGTACGCTGAAGTGAACGTTCGACAAAGTAATATAGACCCCCCACTAAACACAGGATTCTTGAATGCTGACATCAATTTCTGAAATAATATTGAAAATACAGGAACTACATATTTAATTTTAAAAAGTTAAACTAATAGTGATGGGTATCTTCAATACTGTCTATGGTATATACAAAACATCAACAGCAGCTTTATCTGTCATGATGCAGACATTTCCTTGATGCCAACTTTACATAAGATGAACAAATTCTGGAATACTGAGATCATTACATGAACATTACTGCACATAAATATTTTTCATAACTTTATATTGCACATGTAAAGTCTCAGTGGCATAATTGTGTCTATTATGTTATTACATTTCATTTGGTGTTATGTATTTGTATAAGCTGCTTGTTTTTTTGGAATGGTAACAAAGTACACCAGTCTGAATGTTTTAATTAAAAAGCATAACAAGTTAGTAACTCATACAATTTATGTGGTACAAATTTAGTGTCAGTGTTATTTTTTTTTTGTTTGTTTCGTGCGACCTTTTATCTGCCACAACACAAATACTTGTAATTTCAATGGCTGCATATTTAACATGCTGCTAAAACCAGGCTCCCAAATAATATCTTCTGGACAGAAAGCTTGTCTATGACTGACAATCACAAACTAGTCTGGAAACTTAGGCCAATGTATTTCACAGATGCTGATGAAGTCTACAGGGAATGAAAAGGTAAGTAAATGATCAGATTATAACCCCTCTGTATGTAGCTTCCAGTACACTATGTATTCATGCTTTTAAGTAATTTCCTCTTTAGGCAGAACTTTACTCTGTGATTTTTTTGAATGGTTGTACTGCTATATGTGATTCAAACTTTAAGAGCCTTATATATTTTGCTAAAACTAGCAAGTGCATTTGATTAGGCAAAGTAAAATAAAGGAATGCATAGTCAGTATAACATTTTAATTTCTCAGGGTTTAATGTTGATTCAAAAAACAAAACAAGGCAACGACACTTGTACATATAGTGCAGTGCAGGAGATGCCAAATACAGTGAAATATATGTTTAATTATTTATTGTTAAAAATAAATTAAGACACTATTCAAGAACCAAATCAGAATAAACTATATCAGAACAGTACTGCTTCAAATTAAACTTAATTGTAATGTGTAGAATTACAGATGTGTGTGTGTATTTGTATATGTTTATGTGCATGTGTGCATGTGTGCATGTGTGTGTGTGTGTGTGTGTGTGTGTGTGTGTGTGTGTGTGTGTGTGTGTGTGTGTGTGTGTGTGTGTGTGTGTGTGTGTGTGTGTGTGTGTGTGTGTGTGTGTGTGTGTGTGTGTGTGTGTCTGTGTGTGTGTGTGTGTGTGTGTGTGTGTGTGTGTGTGTGTGTGTGTGTGTGTGTGTGTGTGTGTGTGTGTGTGTGTGTGTGTGTGTGTGTGTGTGTGTGTGTGTGTGTCTGTGTGTCTGTGTGTGTGTGTGTGTGTGTGTGTGTGTGTGTGTGTGTGTGTGTGTGTGTGCGTGTGTGTGTACGTGTGTGTGTGTGTGTGTGTGTGTGTGTGTGTGTGTGTGTGTGTGTGTGTGTGTGTGTGTGTGTGTGTGTGTGTGTGTGTGTGTGTGTGTGTGTGCGCGTGCGTATGGTATCATGGCTGAAGCCTGATACATGTAAAAAAGGAGAACAGGAATACAGTCAAGGACATCATGGATGTGGGACCTGACCAAATTATTTATCAATGATTCTGACATTAATTGATGGGTAAATATAATACTTATGTTTGAAATAATAATCTTTGTGGTTACTGGTTTATAAAATGACTAACTACACAAACCTGCTGAGATACTATATATATACTCAGTCTAGTCCATTAAATCGTACTGAACATTTTATTAAGTGTTAGCTGCCATGCAAATAATTTGGATCAAAATAAATACCACTGTTGGGGTGCTGCAGCTCCATCATCCATACTGGCAGGCTAATCTCATTACTTTTATTTTGTCCTGTGGTTAAATATAATGCAAACGTGACAGAGAAAGAACCCCACTAGAGAAAGGGGAAGGTATGTGAAGGTACTAAGAGTAAGGTAACACTAATTATGAATATGCTGGTTGCACTATACAGGATAAACTAGACTGAATTTCGGACCATGGTGAGGGGCTGACTAAATATACAACTAAGCTGCTAGAGAAAATAGTGGAAGTTAGGATGGAAAATGTTACCACACAGCAAGATGTGGAGCCATCATATTAACAAAACAGGCTCTTGGGAGACAGAGCAGTGAATCAGGTTGCAGAGATCCAGAGAGTGTATTTGTGGTTGTGCCTTTAATAGGCAGGCAAAGCAATGCTGAGAATAGGGGATGTAATGAAAATATAATGCTTTATAGGCCTGCTGGAAGGTCCAGAAGGAAGGGAGTCTGTACGGTATGTGGAGGGCTGGGCAAGACAGGTGACTTGTGACTTTAGCGATCTGTGCTGTCAGACTAATTGGGCCAGAAGGGTAGAAAAAATTTAATAAGGGAAGACAGACTATGAAACTTATGGTAAAATGTCATAAAGTACAATTTAAAGAGTAGTTAGTTTGGCCAGCTGCCATCAGGAACAATTTTACCATATCTATGTGCCAGGTTAAGATAGTGGAAGACTTTTCACCTCAAGTGTATGATCTGAGAAAACATTTTGCGCTTGCTGCTTGGCATATGCATGAAGCAGGAACAGCAGTGTGCATAATGCATTTAACAACATTAAATTTAATTTTAAGGGGCAAAATCTTGTGGGCCAAGAATGTTGAAGAAGCTGTTTACATTGCAGTTATGTGTGGTGGGGTGCAAACCAACAGAATGTGTCAGCTAATGTAGTTTGGCCATATACAAAGGTAAGATATGGGTATGGTAATACCCATGGTAGTAATGAGGACAAAGGAAGGTGGAGTAATGAGAGTAGAAATAGGGACACCTGAAACAGGTGTGGCAAGTCCAGGGAGGATGGTCAGCATGTGGCCCCTGGAAAGATTATACCATGTGGGCAAGAGAGCCAGTCCTTGTGATAATTGCAAGGAGCAAGATAATATCATGAGGGACTGCTCATCTTTAAAAGACAAAAGGCACTACAGTAAAGACTGGGAGGGACTCGAAGTGTTAGAAAAGGAAGAATACGTTGGTGGTGTTACAAACAAAGCCTGCGGAGTGGAGATTGTAGAAGTGATGGTAGTGGGAGAAGATGTGATGAGTGGATGGTTCCACAGAGAGGTCAACTGAGACAGGGGAGAGAAGGGAGTTATGCTAGATGGAAGGATGAATGGAGGGGTGCATCAGTGGCTAGCAGGTAATGTGGGATGAGAGTGATGGACGGGATGTTTTGCCATGCTTCCTATGCCCACTTGTGTTTGCTGCTTTCTGAGAGAACATAAGTGACCAGACCAGATTATGAATAAAAATAGATAACAACAACAAATGCATAGAGTCTTAATCAGTGTGAAGTTGAGGAAGATGGAATGTGCCAAGAAATGTACACTGGCTGGTTTAATAGGTCAGCAACCAAAGATATGTTACCTGTGAGATTATTTTAAATCAAGGGAATATGTGGGTGTGCATTCGATATGGATTTTATTGGGACCGGCATTTTAGAGTGTGAATAATGACAGGTGGCCAAAGGTTGAAAGAGTAAGATGGAATATCACTTTATTCAGTACTTCAGGCATGAAAATTTATGTCTAGATTTGGAAAGCTTAAATGTTTTAAAGTTTGTATGATATGCTATGGGGATTGGGAAGAATAAATGCAATGGAACTGATATGATAATAAGAAAATGTTTTGATTAGTGTAAAGTATCTAGAGGCAGACTATGAGGAGGGAGTCAATGCTGTAAGTTTGAGCATATGTGTTAAAGTTATTTCTGTTAAGACAGAATTTGGACAGTAGTGGGGTGTATAGCTTTTGTGTTGGGGGAATACCAGGAACCATGACTACTAAAGAACTACTTCAATTCATGAGTAATGGGAAATTATGTCTATTTATGAAAAAAGGTTTGGATGTCACAGAAGAGTAAAGACATTAATTTTAAGAGCCATTTTGATGTGGAAATTTCATTTGCAATTTATTGAGCAAGTATAGATATTGGGATTCATTAGTAGTTAGGGTACAGTTGTACATACAATTTGAATGTGCATGTTTCAGAACAAAAATCTGTATGTATTGTCAGAGAGGTCAAATATGTGTCTAGTAAGAAGAAAAATATTTTATCTTTAGAATTAAATTTGTTGGGTTATTGAAATTATAGTAGGAGTTGGGAAGGAGTTAAAAATGTATAAGGAAGATGTAACCTTTTCACCCAAAAGAGTGCATGGCAACTATATAAGTGAGAATATCAGAGGGTATGGGAGATGGAAGATGAAAACTAATAATATACGAGAAGGTGTTTATTGTAGGGAAATTAATTGGTAAAGCCAAATACTGTAAATAACTGACATGAAAAAGGGGTGGTGGGAGGAGGATAGCAAGCTCAGATGATGTATAGGGATGCAGCAAAGCATGCGGGTGGAACATAAGACAATTGTATTGTAGGGTGGAGGCTGCATGGGGCCAAATGGAGGCATTGTTTTCTTGAAGCCTGAATATTGCACAGTGAATGGCTGGAAGTGGCCAGCTCTCTACTGTGCTGGGGAGAGTGTAGGACTGCTGCAAGGCCTAACCAAAGGGCCCAATGAATCTAGTTCTGGTGGGGTGGCAGGGAGGTGTGAGGGAGGGGTTGTATGGGTAGGAATATAGGATTCTAGGGGGATTAGTAACCCAATTAAAAAGAAATGAGTGTTGCTACATGTTGTTATGGGATATTCAACACTGGTACTATTACAGGAGATAAAGTTGAACAGAGAAGTAAAGAAGTTGCAACAGAAGAGCTTCAGGTGACCAGAATAAGCTGTGCTAAGAGAAGGGAAGAAGGAGGAATGAATATTTGTGAAGTGGATGGAGAAATTGCAACAAGTCCAGAAGATGGTGGATGTAGACAGCAGATGGTTGGTAGGAAGACTTATATGGAAAGGTCAGGGGAGAGTAAGGTGGATTTTTTATGGCCAAATGAGATTAGGGAGGACATTTTAAAAGAATGATAGGAGAGATTGGGGAAGTATAGGAATGAATGGGATAGGGCAGTGACAGAGAGACATAAACATGGACAGGCTGCTTGGAGCCACACAGTTTTATGGGCAATGTTAAAAAGTATTAAGGAAGGGTATGGAGAGATTTCAGGTAGTGATATATGGCTGGAGAAAGGCGGAATAGGTGTTTACATTTTCAAGGGAGAAAAGGTGGCAGGCTAGTAGATTAGACAGACTCTTATTGGACAGGAAAACATTAGGAAGGTAACATTTTCTAATTTCAAGTCTTATTAGTATGAGACCTAGAAAAGTGAAACTGAATGTTTGAAAATCAGGGCTTACATATACTAAGTCTGAGACTGCTGTTTTTCAGAGTATTCCCTTTTCTCAAAGATAAAGGCAGTCTAGAGTTAATAAAAATGTATCCGCGGTGGTGCAGTGGTAGCATTGTTGCCTCACAGCAAGAGGTTCTCCCATTCGATTCTCGGCTAGAGTGCGAGGAGTGCCTTCTGTGTGGAGTCTGCATGTCCTTCCCGCGGTTGGGTGGGCATTTGAAAGACATGCGTAAATGGGTGTGCCTTCGTTAAAGGTTGAACATCGAGCTGGCACCTCGGCGTTCGTGTAAAGCTACTGCCAATCATTAGCGGACTGGAATTCCGCTGTGGCGACCCCTAACTGGGAAAAGCCGAAAGACAAACAACAACAACAAGAGTTAATAAAAATAAGCAGCAGTGATGTTGAGAGTGCAGCTCCCACATTAGGGGTAAAAGGGGGCTTGGCCCCTTGGAAAATCAACTTTAAAGGAGAATAGCTATTGTCAGCATTCATTGTTCCCCTGTAGTTTCATAGTTTTATTTTCATTATTCTGGAACTCACTGTTACAAGTCTTGGAATTACAACAGGGAGCCTATTAGGACTTGTGAGATAGCTGGAGTTATTCTGGAACTCACTGTTACAAGTCTTGGAATTACAACAGGGAGCCTATTAGGACTTGTGAGATAGCTGGAGTTATTGGAAAGGGATTGCCAAATTAGAGTAATATGAAACCAAGATGGCATCGGGGGGGAGACAACAGATGGTGTAGGTGCAATACAGGGAACTGGTGTGACAGGGAGCAGATTAGATGGATGCAGAGAATAGTAAAGGATGTGGTTCAGAGCAGTGAAGGGGAATAGTGTATGAGGAAGAAAGAGTCTCATGGGGTCAAGACTACTTGGACAGGATTGTTGGTAAGTCATAGGAGAGTAAGGAAGGAAAGAAAGGAAAAATAATGTTGGATATGTGAAATGTAGGCTTAGAGAACTCCAGTAGGAAAGGATAGAGGATTATGAAGAAAGTATGGAGGAGATTAAGGAGCACCTGAAATGAAGTGAGGAATACAAGAATGCGATGGAGTTGGCACATAGGGATTGTGGTCAAGCGAGAGATAGATGTTAAGGTGTTATTATGAAAGAATAAGGATCTGAGACAGAAGAGGGGGCTGGAGATGGTGAATATTGGGGCAGTGCATCATTGATGAGATACAAGAGTTATTTTTTAACTTCTATGTGGCTCTATACAAGACATTACAGGATTAGCAAATAGTTTAGGGTGTGTCAGAAGCCAACTTTGGGGGTAGAAAAAAAAAGAGAAATGTTGAGTAGGAAGAAAAGGGTGAAGGAGGTGGTGGATGCTCTTAGATATTTGGGAGCAGGCAGGGATGCCACATTGGTATCCCACTGATTTTTGGAACAGAGAAGGTCTCCAAGTCAAGGATTGTATGGTGAAGATGTTTACTGAAATTGCCAAGAAGAATGTGATGCCAGAATTCATGCAAGAAGCATCAGAGGTGGTTTTATAGGCAGGTTTCATTAATTCAATGTAGGTTCAAAAATGTATGCCTTGATGGTAACAGTGAGACTGCAGAATGTAAAACAAGATGGTATGGTGAGAAGCAACTGAATATTGTAGCAGGATGATTATCAGCAGACCTTTGAAGGACATTGTTAAACTTTTTAGGATGGGCACAAAGGGAGGGGATGTTAGGGCTGATATAGTATTCACAGGTTCGTAGGTGTATACTAGGCTAAGGATCACTAGGACCTTTATAAGCTCATCCATGCAACCCAAATGCATCCCATGTGTTTTTGTGGCTTACAGGTTATTTTAAAAGGTGTATATTAACTAGGGCATGGTTTAATGGTTGCCTCTGTCCATCATAGATATAAGCGCCAGACTTGGGGGAATTTTTGATTTCCCATCCACTGGTCCAAGTTACATTTGAATAGGGTGAGGGAAAGGCTCTGCTTCTCATGGATGGGAGGTCTGTTCTAAAGAATAGGAATACTCTGAGATACATACCTGTGAAGGGATATGACTGAGGATGAAAGGGAAATGGAGAATAATAGATTTTAGTAGCTATGTAACAGCTATTAGTTTGGTACACAGGCGGAGAACTTTTGAAAACAGTGATTTAAACTATGTCATATGGGAGGATGGAAGAATGGAGTTAAATACAGATAAGATGGTAAGTGCTGTGGAAAAGTAGATAGAGGGCTATGATGTAGGGTATATGGGCAGGCGCAGTTTCCAGGACTGTAGAGGTGTTATTATCTAGGTGAGCGGGTTTGAGGTGAACAATGTGAAGAACTTATGTGGAGAAAAAGGTCATTTTTTAATTTGGGCCAGGAGAGTGGTTAATGCATAGGAGTGTGATGACACACGTAAAAAAAATATGTAAGAGAAAGGAGGCTGGAGAAAAAGGAAAGATGTGGAAGAAGAAGAAGGGGTAGGGTAGAGGTTGACATAAACCCACAAAGGTAGAATTGCCATGGTGTACCGGCAGCTGGAGGTCAGGAGTGCTATTAAGATAATGAGACACTTAAAGGGGCAGTGGGCAAGACAGACTGACATATGAAAAGAAAAGAAATGTGTGTGGGAGGGTATGGGATATGGCAAGAGAATTTAAAAAGAGCCTCTCCAGTGGTAGATATATATTAGACATCAACAATATCAGATACCATTGCACTTCAAACATGAGGGTTGGTGTCCTGAAGCAAGGTGTTGGTGGTGGTGGGGAGGAGGCACATCAATTACATATGTGGTGGGCATGTTTGGCAGTGAAGGAAATATAGAGGAAGATATATAAGCAGACGTGATGGATACTTGGGAATTTTACTCATTTGGTATGGGGCTGGGAGAAGGTGACTGGCATTGGGAAAAGAGAGTGGAGCTTCATCTGTTGGTGGGAGGTGTTTAGAAGATTATTGCAAATAAATTGAAGGTAGTAGGAGATTGTAATTAAGGATTCTGTAGGATGTGGATGACAGATGTGTGGAGGGGAGTGGGAGGGTGCAAGCAGTGCAGAAGACTGGGGAAAAGATGAGGTCTGAAGGAGGTGGGAAGTGGAGAAGGAAGAGGCTTTGCAGGATTTGGTGATATTGGAATAAGAAAAAGGTTAGGGGTCCCCCTTTTCATGTCTGGGATAAAAGTTTTATGCTATCATTAATTTGTAAAATGTTGAGAATTAAAAGGGAATGACCGGGGAAGTATACAGAGCCAGGATAATGCAAGAAAAGGAGATCTGATATAAACTATGTTATTGCATTGATGTATTGATATACTAGTGCTGGATATAGACTTAAATTGTATATGCTAGAAGGCACATGGTGAATAATAAAATGTTAATGTAAAGAATAAAGAAAAATATCACTATGGGGGAGCTCTTATGGTCCTTGACATGATTGGGACTGCCCTCTGGTTGTAGAGTCTTGCATGACTGAATCAGTGTTATTTGTTTTACTAGTTTTAAAGTTGATCATTCAATGCAGTTTTGATGGTAAATTTCATGAAGATAGAAGAACTGAAGATAACTGAAAAACAAGATAAATGGAGGGTGAGATAAAAAAGCAATGCCCTGAACTTTAACAGTGATGAATCAAAAACTCTGTTAAGACATAATATGACAGATTGCGTAACTACACACTCGCAAAATGAAAAGGAGGACCAGGCAGCTGTTAGCTGTTTGAGACACTAAACTTTTAAAAATGTGTACTTTTTGGTGTCCTACCATATCATAACACAGCAGATAATTACTTGTTGCTTCTTTCATTTTGTGTAAAATAGGAACATTGTTACAAACTAGCTTCTATTGTTTTATTATGGATTATAGTAGCTGGTTTGATTATGGTTGTCGAAGTTGACAAAATATTTGTCTTGTCTTTTGAACACTGGACTTGTGTTTGGATTTTCAGAGTTGCATCTTTTATATTTATACTTTTATATTTATATTTATATTTATCATCTTTTAACTGATACTTTCAGCACGTATCCTTTGTTGTTGATACCACTTTAAACATTGAGCCTCATTTAACTAAACGAGACCTGCTGATTGGACCAAAGTTCTAATTGTTTTTAAGCGGAACTTTTAAAAGGTTCCAGATTGTTTTTTCTTTATTTCTGAAGAAGTTTTTCTTTTTAGAAAGACGAAAACGTGTCTTGTTTTAAATAAACTAGTGATACGTTAAAACAGTTTCAGCGTTTTGTGGACTTTAGTCTTTGCTAACAGCTGCCTGGTCCTCCTTTTCGTTTTGCGAGTGTGTGGAGTTTTTTTTCGTTTATTTTTCCTAGATTGCATAACTACATTGGAAGGGATTTTAGATATAGGAAGCACTTATTAGGACTGTTACTAGGGTATGCTAGATGTTTAGAAATATGCGATGTTCATGACTGTGACTTCTTAAATAATAAATGTGATGTCATGTTGCCAGTTAAGAAAAAACACATGAAATAAGAGATAAGGCAGTCAGTTTGTTATGGAAAGCAGGTACTTTTTGATCAACTTGTTTCTTTATAAGACAAAAGTAGCTAAAAGATTTTGAGGCTGAAGTGAAGTGCCAGTAGGTAGGGAAGGAGTAAAGTACTTGGGTTTTCTCAAAACAAAAACTGAACTTGGGACTGGACCTTTACAAAGAAGTTGTCGGGCATAAAGAGAACTTGTAGATTGCTCCAGTCCTTAGATGAGAGAAGTTGTGGTTCAGTTTGTGACATGGTATGAAAAGGATCAAATTTTTATGGCAACACAGACAAATGTTAAAGTAATGTACATTGGAAGGGTGACCAGTCCTACTTAATTAAGCTTTCTCAGAATCTACATTTCAACAGAAAATACAATTTGCTGAATCAGTCAAGGAGTGCAGTGGATGAAAAATTCAATACAGACTGACATTTCGTACAGAACTGAAAGTGTTATTATTAAAAGTTATGCAAGTATTTACAAATGAAAAACCATCAATGGTTAAGCTGAAAGAAATATCTCATGGGACTGGATTGTGAAGAAGGAATGGAACAGCATGGTCATTATATATGCCCTCAGACCTATATGAAATGAACTAAGAGGACATATTTAGCTTCTTGACTGGACTGTTCGCACAGTCTGGCTATCCATCCAATGTACCATTGTTTTGCTTCTTAAAGGAGGATTTTTATATATATATATATATATATATATATATATATATATATATGTATGTATGTATATGGTGTGGCTAGAAGGTAGTGATGTGTCCTCACAGCAAGAGACTCTCCGGTTCAATTCCCAAACGGGATGCCTTTTCTATGGCGTCTACATGTCTTCCTTATGTTCACATGGCTTTTCTTTGGATGCTCCAGTTTCCTCCCACATTCCAAAGACATGCAGTAGGTGGATTTGACACTCTAAATTGACCAACTGACCATAGGTATGATAGTGTGTGTGTGTGTGTGTGTGTGTGTGTGTGTGTGTGTGTGTGTGTGTGTGTGTGTGTGTATGGTTGGTATGGAAAAACAACCATGGCAGGGCTTGCCACCCAGCAGTGTGAATATTGGTTCTAGATGATTGTTACTGTTAAAGTGACACCCTGACCCCATGTGCAAACATGTGAAAGGGCTACTGCCAGTGATAAACCCTAACTTGGATGTCTTCCTCATGGCTGTAGCCCTTTCTGATTCAGAAACAAGCCTTCCCACTGATTCTACACGGTCTCTATTGTCACTGTGGTAGGCTGTCTCCTTCACCAAGCTATACGCTAATGATGTATTCTGGTGCTGCAGCAAGTGCTAGTTAGCCATGTGCTTTCCTCCAGAAATGCCTGTGATAAGACATTTATGCAAATGAGAAATTCAGGGAATCACTTGGCTACATAAGTTAGCTTGGCCAGCTGAGGTAATTAACTAAGCTAAATGTGTACAGTCACTCATTACTTCCAACGGGTAAGGTCATGTTATAGATAAGTGCCAGGAAGTTTACTGGATAGGTAGTGGTACGTGAGTGTGTGCATATATGGCTGCATGTATGAGGATATGCAGAGGGATGAATAGTCTCAGATGAGTGTTTGCATGTCATTGTATAAGTGCCTGGGTGCTTGCAGTAAGGAGGTGGTTTAATGCGTGTATATAAGTAAATAGGCAAGAGAGTATCAGTGAGTGTGATTCTGTGAGGGGATGCTTTGTGTGTTTGTGTGTGTGTGTGTATGTGTGTGTGTGTGTGTGTGTGTGTGTGTGTGTGTGTTGGGGGGCTGTCACCTGTCTAAACTTCCCTGAACTAATGAGTAAAATCCTGCAATATTAGAGGGGGAACACTTGAAACTAGTGAAATTTAAGTAATACTCTAAAGTCACTTAAAAGGTTAATAGAACAACATTTTGCAGCACAAAATATGTATGGGTGACAGAACACTAGACACCATGGACGGAGGTGACATATGATGCTGAAGACTGATGGGACAGAGGTCCAGAGAGGTATTTACTGACCAGAAAGAGCATTTTTACCTTTTCACTCTTTACCACAATAAAGGAAGCATATACAAAACATGCATGCAATTGGAGTAACATTAAGAATGATTCCACAGGAGTGTCATATCAAAACTGTAAATGAAGTTACTGCCTTTCTTCGTCTCATTCCACGTGCGAATGAGATGCATGCTGTCATCTGAATGTACAATCATTGATTATGCCATTCACACAGACAGCCTGTGTGTTTGGAACCTGGATGATTACACTAAAGGGAGAGGGAGAGGTTAGGCATTGCAATACTTATGCTATACAATGGTGAACAATGACTGTACTGTTGTACAGCATGGACTTTATGGTTTCAGTCTGTTTCTGGCCATATTCCTGACAGCCCATTGCACACTTCATATTGGGAATCTGGGTATAGTTACATAGATTGGCTCTTTCCAAATGCACAATAAAACGTGTACATTGAGGTGTCAGGACTACAGTCAGAAACAGACTGAAATCATGGAATTCATGCTTCTGCTTTGTTGGACATATCCTAGCATATTGGGAACAATAAATGCTAATTTCTGGGTTTGGTTAGCACACACACACACACACACACACACACACACACACACACACACACACACACACACACACACACACACACACACACACACACACACCTTTACAACTTTTCACTCCTATTACTACTTCAGCTATACAAAACAGTAATGAAATACAATGTAAACTTGCATGTAAACATCTTGGGTTATAGAAATAAGACAAGGTTTGATAATTAAAAACAATGCAGCTGCAGAAACAGTGCCATTATTATGGTTCCACTTGAAAATACAGCTAGAGAAACAATGCCATTTATCACAGTTCCACTTGATGTAATTTATAAAAGTAGCTGTCCGGTTCAATTCTCAGCTAGAGCGTTTTCTGCGTGGAGACATGCATGAATGGGCGTACCTTCGTTGAAGGTTGTGCATCAGGGCTGGTAACTCGGCACGTAAAAATCAACTACCAATCATTAGTGGACCGGAGTTCCGCTGTGGCGACCCCTAACCGGGAAAAAGCCGAAAGACACAAACAAGTAAAGACAGTTCTAGTGCTGTCATCCCACAAAACCATTGCAGCAACAATCTTTTAAAGACAGTGGGGCAGAATGACAAAAGAGCGATATCCTGATGGTTGCTCAGCACCACAAACCTTTTTTGAATCATAAGCCTGCTACAAGAAATAGTTACTTACTCTGCACTGTAGTAAGTCGGAGCTGTTTGGGCAGGGATAAATGCTTGTCATGCAGATTGCAGAATCTGGTTTTCAATAATTCATGTAGTACCTGCTCTACATGCCATCATGGGGGAAACACCTGGTTTGCTGGATTCATTCATTAGAGTAGCTAGTTGTGCACAAGATGGTGACTATTTCTACAAATATGAGAGGTCACCAAGGGTATGGGAGGTACATGTTTGTTAGCATGAATGGCACTATTTTGGTGGAATTTTCTTGATAGGTGTTGAGTATTAGCTGTGCACCTTTTTTTGTTTGAAAGGGTAGGAGTTATATAATTAGCAATTTTATCAGAGGATGTGTACACACACACACACACACACACACACACACACACACACACACACACACACACACACACACACACACACAAGGAGGTTTTGCATACTCTCCAGAGAAGGCTCACAAGCTAAGAACTGAACTGGCGAACTAAACACTGAGAAGCAGTGACACTAACTGCTTTGCCACAATCAAAAAAAGGTTAAGAGAAGAAGAGTAGCTAACACCAAGTCCTCCCTCTCAAAACCTACACCTCTTAGCTTGATATGTAACAGCTTATATTACGTAATTGTTTTATGTGGCATAGACCCATACTGAATGGGAGTGTTTTTTTTTTTCTAAAATTTCAATAAATATACAGTAACACCTTAAATGCTGAGCATTTTCATCCGGTCTGTCCATAGAATATTGGCTAGTTCTCCCTATTTTTGCTCTTTGAATCTAAAAATTCCTGTACATCTAAAATGGTTCAACACTTATTCATTTTCAGGGTACTGGCATAAGATGAGTTCACTGGACATTATAAAGAATGAATGGATCATGTTTAACAACACAGCATACTCCTTTTTGGTCTAAAATCATGCCAGCATTAAATATTTATGCTTTGTTAGCTTTTTTATTTTATTCTGAAGAGAACTTACAAGTTATATATATTTTCTCAGCCAACTGGTTTGTAAAAATTGCATTCTGTCAAATCGCAAAGGCCATTCTGACTTGAATTTCACCCTAACTTTAAACAACAATATCTCTATATATTTCAAGATATTATGACATTTTCTGGACATGACCGCTTGATAATTCAGGTGTATATTACAAGCTCGAAAACTTAAAAGAGCGAACGCTCTTTTATCGAGCTGAAAACATTGACACCAGTAAAGAGCAAAGACATGGGGCAGTGATTTTTTTTTTTCCCCAGGGAAAAAAATCGCTGAGCCACCAAAAAAAAAAAAAAAAAAAAATATGCAAACAAAATAAAGTAGGGGGCTTTGCCCCCACCCCCCCCAATGTGGGATGCTGTGTCCCCTATACCCCCCTACTTAAATATACCAACTCAGAGATCACACCACAGTGGAGGAAATGGCAAAGTCCCAAAAACAGCCCAGTGATTTTTTTCCCCTGGGAAAAAAAAAATCATTGTTCCGTGTCTTCGCCCTTTAGTGGTGTCAATGTTTAAAGCTCGATAAAAGAGCGTTTGCTCTTTTAAGCTTTTGAGCTTGTAATATAGACCCGATAATTCCACTTTCACTTAATTTAGCAAAGTGTAATATCTTTTACGGAAACTGATAACTGAATCTTAGATATGGGCATACTTCTCAGAGGACTATAAAGGTATATCATTTTGTGTTTTCATTTCATAAAAAAATACCAGTAATATGATTCAGATGAATAATGAGTGTGTCATCTTCAAAAATACAAAATATACATTTTTTGTGAAATGAATGGCAAAACCAGAGCATTCAAATGGCTATATTAGACTACTGAAGGTGCCTAGCAATAAAGGGCAATTTCTCTGTAAACATAAGAACTATTACAGCAAATGCACTTAGTACTTGGTTTCAGCTATAAAGGCACATATACAACTGTAATGTCATGTAATGCGGTTTACTGCACATATGTCTAAACTGGTGGGGGGGGGGTTCACAAGTTAAACAACAAAAAAGTCTGTATTGAGGAGAAATAAGTAAGATTTTTACTTCTAATGTATAGTCTGCTAATCAACGTGATATTTAAGACCACCATTCTACTCAACATATTGAGAAGTTTGCAACAGCACCCCCAATAAAAACAGATGGCCATATTCAATAAGGCCTACACTAAGTGTACATGACATGTATTGAAGAACATTCTTACCACATTTTTGTGCTTTCTAGTCACTAAGTGTACACGTAGTCTATGCTTTGTGTTAACCTTTATGAACCCCTGTCAATATTTAAAGCTGCAAAAATATCATTTGGAAAACTAAAATTAGGAGGAAGAAGGTGTGAGTTATGTCTGTGCTGTCTGTTCAGGCAGAATGGTGTACACTAAATGTAGGCATTACTAAATCCCGGGGAGAATATAATGCAAAATGTTAGTCTGTAGCAGTAAATGTACATGAACTAAATTCACTGGCTTCATCGCTGAAAGATTAAATCTTGGTCCACCATTGAGATCTTATTATGAAACTTCGATAATAACAGGGTGGGCAGCTACAGAACACACTTACAACTTATAAATATAACCTCAGGGCTTCCAGTGAAGCATACTTATGAATCTGACCTCACAGCTTTTAGCAGGATGAAAGTGTGGCATTGTAGCCATTAGCAAATGGCAAATTACAAATGAAAAAAATAAATTCCTGGTGAAACATGAGGGTTTTGCTCCTCTTATACTGAAGGCACTCAATAAAGAGGGATTAAAGATGTATTTTAGGCCATTACTTTCTTACTTATCACTGTTACCTATCATACTGAATAATGGTTCCACAATACTCAAGATGAAAGAAAAAGTAATGCACAGCATGTCAGATGGTAGCAGTAAATGCATAAGAACTAAAGCTATTAGGGCATGTCTTTGAGAATTACTGTCACTGTTGCCTTTAAAATTTCATTGCGAATATTTTAGAGCGGTAACAAGGTGTTTGGTTGCAAGGCTTACATATAGGAAGAATCCATTGTATTATTAGCCAGCTTCCACTGCAGTACACTTCTACTTAGATTGGACCCCAGAGCTTTCAGCTACTTGAAAACTTACAGAGTTGTAGGCATGGTATGTACAGGCTGATGAGAAATAGTATC
Organism: Protopterus annectens; assembly: GCF_019279795.1. Taxonomy (NCBI): domain Eukaryota; kingdom Metazoa; phylum Chordata; order Ceratodontiformes; family Protopteridae; genus Protopterus; species Protopterus annectens. Next base: position 741,787,066 of record NC_056737.1, on the reverse strand, counting down.
TATCTATCTATCTGGATATTTGACTCCATAGCTTTACAAGCTGCTTGAAAGCATGAATTTTGGTAACCATGGAGATGCCGAAACAGTTGAAGGAAATATGCTTTTCTGGTGAAATGTAGGAGACTTTTTATATTTGATGTAGTGAAAACTCAATAAAGAAGTGCTCTGGTTAATTTGTCTTAATGTCAATTTCTGGGCAGAGAAGTTCTCAGAGCACTGACAATGAAAGATGAATATATAAATAGAATGTCCAGACTGTGACAGCAAAGAGGCAAATGAACTAAAACCACTGGGTCCTGACTTTGAAGGGCTATGTCTTTCTACCACCTTTAGAAATCTGTACAAGATGTTCGTGAAATAACAACCATATGTTCAGCTACATAATACACACAAGACTGTAATTCTTACTTTTACGAACTTCAGTACAATTTACACCTCTAAATTTCACTCCAGAGCTTTAGCTACTTCTGGAAGAAAGACACTATAACCACACATAATTTTGGTAAAATATATAAGTCTTTGCTTGCTTACTGACATAATGAGAACTTAGTATACCTTATATTCTAGATAATGTTAGTTTTACTCAGTCTTGCTTGTCAATATTGAGGACAAATAGCCCTTAGGTGGAAAGCAAGCATGAGTGTCAGCCTATTGTGACAAGCAAAAAGCTCTCCTGAAATATTGGATTGTATAGCTGAATTTAAGAAGCCACATGTAAAGGTCCCCAAATGCAGTTGCTGATAAACAATTCCAGAGGACTGTAATAAGATACTTATGTGAAAACACTCCCCTACTGTCCCAGTGGAATGCTCTTATACTTTCTGAGTGGGTATACTATCGCAGACACTTGAAAGAATCACATTAATATAATGTCCACATGTTGCTGTTTTCATGTGTGCATTCCTCCAACAAATCATATCAATAATCATTCAAGAATGATCCTATTGCACATACGCAGTTTGCTGTAATCCATCACCTACCCTAAACAAAATATCTACATTCTCACATATACTGCCCCAATGTTTATTTAATTAGAAAGGGAAAAACATTCAAATGGCTATATTAGACTACTGAAGGTGCCTAGCAATAAAGGGCAATTTCTCTGTAAACATAAGAACTATTACAGCAAATGCACTTAGTACTTGGTTTCAGCTATAAAGGCACATATACAACTGCAATGTCATGTAATGCGGTTTACTGCACATATGTCTAAACTGGTGGGGAGGGGTTCACAAGTCAAACGACAAAAAAGTCTGTATTGAGGAGAAATAAGTAGGATTTTTACTTCTAATGTATAGTCTGCTAATCAACGTGATATTTAAGACCACCATTCTACTCAGCATAATAAGAAGTTTGCAACAGCACCCCCAATAAAAACAGATGGCCAGATTCAATAAGGCCTACACTAAGTGTACATGACATGTATTCAAGAACATTCTTACCACATTTTTTGTACTTTCTAGTCACTGTGTACACGTAGTCTATGCTTTGTGTTAACCTTTATGAACCCCTGTCAATATTTAAAGCTGCAAGAATATCATTTGGAAAACTAAAATTAGGAGGAAGAAGGTGTGAGTTATGTCTGTGCTGTCTGTTCAGGCAGAATGGTGCACACTAAGTGCAGGCATTACTGAATCCCGGGGAGAATATAATGCAAAATGTTAGTCTGTAGCAGTAAATGTAGCCCCGCTCACCAGGCTGAACAAGGAGAGTGTCACGGTGAGCAGCCTGTCGGGCGCTAGGATCCGTCACATAACACAAGCACTCAGGTCACTCCAAGGCAAGTACAAATATGACTCAGTCATTGTCCATGCTGGTGTGAATGACCTGAGATGTACCTCCCTGGACTACATGAAAAGAGACATAAAGGAGCTCTCTGAGCATGTAGCCCAGGCCGGTATGACCCTGACCTTGAGTAGCATCTTACCCTCACCAAGAATGATGCCACAATATGAAGACAAGATGATGAATTTCAACAATTGGCTTAAGTACTGGTGTCATTCAAAGGGGATCCAATGCCTGTCAGCTTGGGATGATATGCTCAACAAGCCACGATGCTTCGCTGGGGACGGCTTGCACCTGTCACCCCTGGGCTTTCGGATATTGGCAAAGGCTCTTTCTACCCCCATAGTGCCTTTTTTAGGCAAGGCTCAAAAGACAAACCCACCTCCATAGGTATCACAAGGGATAAGAAACTAAGAGTAATGCTACTCAACGCCAGAAGTCTAAACCTCAAGATGCACGCACTCAAAACTCTCCTTAGCATGGAGAACATCGATATCTGTGCAGTAACAGAAACCTGGTTCAGGGCTCCCGAGAGCACTCCAGCACTACCAGGTTATACCTCATACCATGCTTTTCGGCCCCAAAACTTGGACCGACCAAAAAAAGGAGGGGGAGTATCGATATTCATCAAAGATACCCACACCTCCAGGTTGGTGGCAAAGCACGAAGCATCAGAGACTATCCATGTGCAACTAACAGTGGGTAAAACTGCCTTCCAGTTTATAGCCTGCTACAGACCACCCTCCCAAACCCAGGAACCCCACTGCCTTCCTGAGAACACTGGAAAATATGAAGGTCTCTCCAAACACCATTATATTGGGCGACTTCAACTACTCAAACATAGACTGGGAGCATTACTCTAGCTCCAACACCTAGCCCAAAGGTTCCTAGAATTTATAAACTCAAATGCTATGGAACAACTTGTTACCATTCCCACAAGAGGGGAAAACATACTGGACCTGATCATCACCAACATGGGGACTCTATGCTCCAGACCAGAAGTGTATCCCTCACTGGTAAGATCAGACCATAAACTAATCTCACTGGATATTCACATCCCGACCCCACCCCCTGCCCAAAAAACCACAGTGAAAAACTTCTCTAAAGCAAATTTCACACTCCTCAAAACTGAGGTGGAATCCTTCAAAGCACCTGGCCTGTGGAAAATACGCCCAGACCGAGAATCCTTTATAAACGCATTCTATGAACACCTTCAGAAATGCATGGATCATGCGATCCCAAATAAAACCAAGACCCAATCCTCCAAAGGCAGACGTCCTGTCTGGTGGACCCCAGCCATAAACAAACTATACAATAGAAGGAGGAAGCTACTAAATGATAGAGCAAAATCCCAAAAAGGGAAGGCATCACTGATCAGTATTAGCAAAAACTACGGGCACACATAAAATTGTCTAAGGCCAGCTTGAGAGAAAAGTGCACAGGACACTAAGGATAATCACAAGGCTTTCTTTAGTTATGCTAGGAACCTGGGTGGTAATTCCCAGATATGCTCAGAATTAGTCCAAAATGACAAAAATACACCAAACCCACAGACATTGCCAACATCCTAGCTGACAGGTTCAGCACAAACTTCTCCCCTCCCACCAAAAGGGCAAATATCTATCCCAGCAGAGTGCTGCCCCCCTGACATCTCAGATGTTCAGGTAAGAGCCGCCCTCTCCAAAGCAAAAAAACAGCATCAATGGGACCAGATGGTGTCCCGGGCTGCGTCCTACATGAACTCCAAGAAGAGCTAAACCCAAACATAAAACTACTGTTCAATCTCAGCCTTACTACATGATATGTGCCCAAAGAGTGAAGTACAGCAACAGTGGCCCTCTCCATAAAGGTGGTGCCTCAACGGATCCTGGAAACTATCGCCCCATAAGCCTGACTAGCTTGGTCTGCAAAGCTATGGAAAGGATCATCATGGACCTCATAAATAAAGATATTGGGGACCTACAAACACTGGATTCTACCCAGTTTGGCTTTGTTAAGGGCAGATCCTGCCTCTTAAACCTGGTTGATTTCTTTGAAACAGTCACCAAGGCCATTGACGAGGGGAAGGTGGTCCACACAGCCTACCTGGACCTCGCAAAAGCCTTCGATACAATACCCCACTTGGGCATTATAGATAAGCTCACCAGCTTAAATATAAACCCCTATGTCACTAGATGGATTGCAAACTGGCTCAAGGACAGAACCCACATGGTTAGAATTGCTGGAGCCATGTCAGACTCCAAACCAGTTACAAGTGGTGTCCCACAAGGCTCAGTCCTGGGACCTCTCTTGTTTGGTATATATTTCTCGGAGGTACAGGCCAACACGGAAGGACTGTGGCTGACCAAGTTCGCAGATGACTGCAAACTGGGCACCATAATCGACTCTCCAGCCGACACAAGCATCCTCCAAAAGGGCCTCATAGAAACAGACAACTGGTGCCAGAGCCATGGCCTCAAGCTAAATGCCAAAAAGTGTATAGTCATCCCCTTTGGCAAAAACAAAGTACCCACAAATTACCACATAGGTGGTAATCCATTAAGTACAGAAGAAGTAATTAGGGACCTGGGGACCCAAGTTGATAGCAATCTCTCATTTGACAACCACGTGGCCAAAGTGGTTAGAAAAATATTTCATATAGCCCACCTAATCATGAAGGGATTCACATCTAGATCAGGGGAGGTCATCGTGCCTCTTTACTCATCCCTCATCAGGCCCATAATTTCGTACAATGCCCCTTTTGGGATGTACCTTACCAGACACCTGCAGCAACTGGAAAGACCCCAAAAGTACCTCACCAAGAGGATCAAAGGGCTCAAACAGATGCCATATGCTGCCCGGTTAAAGAAACTCCAGCTCTACTCAGTGGCATACCGCCTGTTCAGAGGTGATCTGTGCCTGACGATAAAGCCATGTCCAACCCGAATTAATGGACATGCTGCACCTCAGAAAATCCAAATCCCATCGAGCCACGCTCGAGAGACTTGAACCTCAGCACTGAAATAAATAGGACATGCTGGAGGGACAGATTCATAACCCAGAGGCTCCCTTCACTCTGGAATAAAATCCCAGTCCAGGTTAGGCAGAGTCCCTCATTGACTCTCTTCAAGAGGAATCTTGATGAGTGGATGGGAGATCGTAGGTTTACCCCGGGTATCACTTCTGTGTCACTGTTAGACAGAGGCACAGTATACTAACCTCGAAAAAGGGCATAGCAAAATAAATTTAAAATGGGTGGCGAAAGCCAAACACATTCATGCTAGGCTTATAAATGCCCTAGGGCAGATAGCCTAGTATGAACCTATGAACCTATGAACTAAATTCACTGGCTTCATCTCTGAAAGATTAAATCTTGGTCCACCATTGAGATCTTATTATGAAACTTCGATAATAACAGGGTTGTCAGCTACAGAACACACTTACAACTTATAAATATAACCTCAGGGCTTCCAGTGAAGCATACTTATGAATCTGACCTCACAGCTTTAGCCCGGATGAAAGTGTGGCATTGTAGCCATGGCAAATGGCAAATTACAAATGAAAAAAATAATTCTGGTGAAACATAGAGGGTTTTTGCTCCTCTTGTACTGAAAACTCAATAAAGAAGTATTAGAGATGTATTTTAGGCCATTACTGTACTTATCACTGTAACTATCATACTGAATATAGGTGCCACAATACTCAAGATGAAAAGAATATAATGCAGCATGTCAGATGGTAGCAGTAAATGCATAAGAACTAAAGCTATTAGGGCATGTCTTTGAAAATTGTGTCACTGTTGCCTTTAAAAATTCATTATGAATATTTTAGGCAGTAACAGGGTGTTCAGTTGCAAAACATATAGAAGAATCCAATTGTATTGGCAAAGCTTCCACTGCAGTACACTTCTGAATTAGACCCCAGAGCTTTAGCTACTTGAAAGCACAGAGTTGTAGGCATGGTATGTTACAGCTGATAGAAATATGTATCTATCTATCTATCTATCTATCTATCTATCTATCTATCTATCTAGATATTTGACTGCATAACTTTAGCTGCTTGAAAGCATGGTACAGTAACCATGGAATGACACACTTGAAGGAAATATGCTTTTCTGGTGAAATGTGGAGGACTTTTATATTTGATGTAGTGAAAACTCAATAAAGAAGTACTCTGGTTAATTATCTTATCCAGTGTTCTGGGCAGAAGTTCTCCAGAGCACTGACAATGAAAAGTGAATATAAAATAAAATGTCAGACTGTGACAGCAAAGGCAAATGAACTAAAACCACTGGGTCCTGACTTTGAAAGGCTATATCTTTACAACCTTTGAGAAATCTGTACAAGATGTTCATGAAATAACAACCATATATTCAGCTACATAATACACACAAGACTGTAATTCTTACTTTTGAACTTCCAGTACAGTACACCTCTAAATTTCACTCCAGAGCTTTAGCTACTTGAAAGAAAGACACTATAACCACATAATTTTGGTAAAATATATAAGATGCTTGCTACTGACATAATGAGAACTTAGTATACATATATTCTAGATATTAGTTTTACTCAGTCTTTTGTGTTGAGGACAAATAGCCCTTAGGTGGAAAGCAAGCATAGTGTCAGACTGTGACAACAAAAGCTTTCTGAAATATTGGATTGTATAGCTGAATTTAAGAAGCCACATGTAAGGTCCCCAAATGCAGTTCACAGTAAACAATTCAGGGGCCTGTAATAAGATACTTATGTAGAAAACACTCCCCTACTGTCCCAGTGGAATGTATACCTTCTGAGTGGGTATACTATCTTTGAACTTGAAAGAATCACATTAATATAATGTCCATGTTGCTGTTTTTCAAATGCTGTTCCTCCAACAAATCATATCAATAATCATTCAAGAATGATCCTATTACTGCAGTTTGCTGTAATCCATCACCTGCCCTAAACAAAGCTATCTACATTCTGTATACTTCTAATGTTTTATTAATTAGAAAGTGAAAAACATAATGGCCATAGCAACATATTTTAACTTGCTGCTGTTAGACATACTTGTTAGACATATGCACCCAACCCCCCCAACAAGCCATCTCAATTTTATTCAACAGTGCTAATGTAATGACCCTGTACTTTCATATGCAGCATGCCTTCTCATACCGTACCCCACAAAGACATACATTTTCTGTGTACATCTCTAATGTGTGATTGTAAGGAAAGTAAAATAAAAACAATGAGCACAATAATTTATTTCAACCTCTTATTCATGGAAAAATATGCACACCTTCTCCCCAAACTAGCCACATCAAAGGTTGTTTTACACTAATCATTTAACTGTCCCTTGTTTTTATCCACAGACTACCCCAAACAGATAAACCACAGCTAGAAATAAGCTCTCGATAGTAAAATTACAAAAACATTAAATGGACAAAAGTAAGGAAATGAGAGATCTGGGTTCCATTAGTTTACTATACCCCCAACAATACCCATATTGTCACTACATTGTTTGCCCCTTAGCCTTTGTAACACAAACTCTGCAGGTAATTATTGTACCCAGTATTCTGAGCAGAAGTTCACCGGAAGACTGACAATTGGTGACAAAATGTCACATTCAGTTCTAAATCTCACTGTTACACAAACTGTAATACAAGTAATGGTACCATAATATATTCACACATGGGACTATCAATAATGAATGCAGAATTGAAAGACAATATGTGAGAAAGAGCTAGGAGTGAATGTGGTATTCTAATACCAGTATCGTGGGTACTGTGGTCTGGAGTTGTGTGTATGATTGCGGGAAATGATAGTAAATGTGACATGCAATTAGTGATGCATACCTATCAACTGTCTCTAAATTTTGCAGAATGTCATTAATGTGGTCTCATATTTTGTCCAAGCTATCATAAAAAAATTGACTTAATTGTAGATTATTGAGTATTACAGTCAGACAGTAATGCCAGACATCAGAGTTTCATACTTATTGTTTAGAAAATGTACATTGATGCAAAACATGTAATTCTTTTCATTTAATAAATGAGTTGGAGTTATATTTTAAACATTATCTCTTATTTGGGGCCTTTGACTCCCATTATACTGGCTTTGTACAGAGTTCTTGAGCATAAGAAGTCGAGAGGTATGTAGAGCTGCAGTGTAGTACTGACTGGGAATCTGCAAATGCTAAGAATACAGGATGAGTATAGTAACATAGTACTGCCAGATGAGTATAGTAACATAGTACTGTCAGTGTGAATACAAGCAGTAGGAGAGGGTGGGGCATTATACACTAGTGCAGTGGTGCAACGCAGTCTGCATGACTGCAGGAGAAATTCATGAATACATTGTTACAGGGTAGGCATGCGGCCTGCATAGGTAAGCCAATAAATTTCAGGGGAGCAAGGGAATGACCTTAGCCACTGCAATAATAAATTAGCACACAGAAGAAATGTAATCTGCAAACTAGATGCTGACAGAAAGTCTAATAAATGTTATTAGAAGAGAGCATCATTACAATGGTATATGACTCACCTACCCTGCCATGTGTGTAGTATGAGCAGGAGAGTAACAGCACATTATGATGCTATAAGTAGGATATCCTACAGGATTTGTGCTAATTAAAAGTTAGTAGAATGTTCAAAAAGACTGCAGGAAGTACACTAATACAACAGATACTCTGTTGCCACATATGAAGCATAAAGTTAATAGAATGTTCAAAAAGAGTGCAGGGACTACTCTAATACAGTGGATACTCTGTTGCCACATGTGAAGAATGTTGCAAGCGTTGCACAAGCTGTATGCATGGTAATGTATGCTACTCATACTTCTGCACCTCATGCACCTCAGGGCATTAAAAGCCATAGCACTGGCCTTTAAAAATCACAGCATAGGGTTACAGAGAAGCACATTTTTTTTTTTTATTTTTTACAACAGAAAGTCTTTACGTAGACCCTATATAGTCAATAGAAAGGAGTCATTGTATATTTTTAGTTTATTTATTTAATAAGCTGTGTAAGATCCGTGGTGGTGCAGCAGTAGCATTGTTGCCTCACAGCAAGAGGTTCTCCCGTTCAGTTCTTGGCTGGAGTGCGGGGAGTGCCTTCTGTGTGGAGTCTGCATGTTCTCTCCGCGGTCGAGTTGTGTTACGAAAGACATGCGTGAATGGGCGTGCCTTCGTTGAATGTTGGGCATCAAGTTGACAACTTGGCACCATAAAAATCTACTGCCAATCATTAGCGGATCAGAGTTCTGCTGTGGCGACCCTAACCGGGAAAAAACGAAAGATAAACAACAATATTTAATAAGCTGTGTACCTTAAACAAGTCTAATTTTAATGAGGAATACACTGCGGTGGTGGTGCTGCAGTAGCGTTGTTGCCTCACAGTAAGACGTTGCCCTGTTCGATTCTCAGTTAGAGCGTCTTCTGTGTGGCGACATGCATGAATGGGCATTCCTTCGTTGAAGGTTGTGCATCAGACCCGGCAAGTCGGCACGTAAAAATCTACTGCCAATCATTAGTGGACTGGAGTTCCGCTGTGGTGACCCCTAACCGGGAAAAGCTGAAAGAAGACCAATAAATCTAGGAGAATCAAATCTAAATTTTAGGCCCACTATTGCAGCAGCTGAAAGGTAAGGTAGTATGTGTTATTACAGAAGAAAGATTATCACTAGAGTAATGTAAGGCACTGCATTCCACTTGCACCCCAGAAAGCTATCATTTTTGTTATAAAATGTATATTAACTTTGCTACATTTTTGTACCACATGTTTAAGTCATGGTAGTTGACATTTGGTCAGTCCACTAACCAATTGACACAAGTAAATAAGATGTTATAATTTACAGTACTCTAGTATTTTTCAGACAACTACTGATAAAAGAAGAGTAACATGAAGTATTGTGGTGACTAAGTGATGTGAACAGTAATTTTTGTATAAATGAATGTTTTCATTCAATGCAAGAAAGTATTCAAACATGAATGCTTTACTCAAGCACAAGAGAACAGGGGAATAGCCAGGAATTTACAAATTATACACAATGAAGCCATACTGCATCTCCCATAGGAGGTATAGGTTATGCCAGAGCACTGGATTATGCTGCTATAATCACACTGCGCCCCTCATAAAATGTGCAGGCCATGAGCTGGAACTGCAGTATATAATCTCTTTGGCCACATTGCACATAGTATACTTGGTTACAGTGCTGCCCTTCAAGAAGTCTCTGTAGAACAGCTAGGGACTTCACTTACAAAGCAGTCTGTGACAAGCCTTTATATCATGTCATGGGAGACAATCCCACCGATGTCCATTCACAACAGTGCTGGCATTAGCACCAGATGTCTATGCAACATTACAGCAGCCAGTTCAGAGTTTCAACCACACCAGAGCCAAAAATGGCATTTAGTCAAGTGGATCCATTCACACATATGAAAATATGTATCACTAATAAACTTCTTTGCCACAACATGGAAGGTGGTCCACAAAGTAATATTTATTCTCTGCTCTCATATAAATCAGGTCAACACATACAATATAGTCTAACTCTATTGATAGCCAGAATAACAACATTAATGCATTGAAGCCCACCATAATCAGCACATTTTAATTCAAGTACTTTAAAAAGACAAACCTATTAAAACTAAATGATGACGTTTCAAAATTCAAATACAAAATTCCCAGCCTTCTCTAGGTTGTCACTTATGCCAATGAGTTTTACTTCAGTCAAAGAAACGGCATAGACCAAGCTGCTGCAATCACAACCAAGTATAGAGGGTGACATAAAATAAATAATCTTGGTGGAATGCAACACTAATATGCTTTAGAATAAAATAAAATAAAAAAAATTAAGGCCTATAATAAATCAAACTCCACCCACATGAAAGGCTCTGTCAAAAAGCTCAGCAAAAATCTGAAAGTTATCGTAAGGAAGATTACTGTGGAAAACAAATTAAATATTAGCATCCACAAAGATAATAATACATTCCTCTTTAACTGTATCAGATTATTAAGAATTAAAACACTGCAAGGAATAAGGTATTACCCACTCTGACTTTTTTAATTTCTCCAAGTCTTTTGGGTTAATAATACCATGATGGGAATGGACCCCATTCCTAAGTCAAAGTCCGATTAAAGTTTACGAAATTAATATTGTTTCAATCTTTGATGTCAGCCAAAAGTGCTCTTCACAGTACCTGCAATGTGCCCAGTAATGACTCCTTCTGCAATTTGTACAGGGTTACATGTACTGGTAACATATCTAAATGCAATTGTAGATTCTTTTTTATAAAACCCATTGTTCCTACTACTATTGGAACTGTCTGGATAGCTTTCTTCCACATTGCTCTCTTTTCTCCCTGCAGATCCTGATATTTTATGACTTTGTGTCTCTCTCTATGCAAGACACTGTAGTCACTGGGTGTGGTGATTTCAATGATCAGTGCTACTTTTGTCTTCTTTTCATGGACCACTCTATCTAGTTTTCTAGCATCTGTCTTTTGAACTGTTGGTAATGGATGATCCCATGTGATGTAGACTTCATCATTTTCTATGATGCTTTGTGACTCATATTTCCAGTTTTTTTCAGCCACTTCACTACCATAATGTTTGCACAATTTTCAGAGCCATTATTATGCCTTTCATTATACAATCCTTCTGCCATTAGTATGTCACAACCAGCAACGAGGTGTGCAACTGTTTCCAATTTGATTTTACAAAACCTACATTTGTCTGTTTCTCCCACATGTTCAATGGACTTTGTAAACCAACATGTATGCAGCCCACTCTCTTGAGCCACCTATATTAACTTTTCATCTCTTGGTTGAGGTTCTTCCAGAAGTTTTCTATACTGGCAACTATATTTATGCATTTTCCACATTTCTTGCCTTTTCATCTGGTCCTTCACCTTATATTCTTTCTTTTGTTTTTTGGCACATTCAGTTGCTGCCTGATTTTTATCTACTTTTGGTTTGATTTCCATTCCTGTTTGATGCCGATGTGCTTCTGCTAGATTAAGCAGAGAAGTCATCTTAGATTTATTCTCCTCATGTTTCAAAACTTTCACTACATTTTCATCTTGTGAGGTCAGCAAATATGTGTGGAGTCCCACGATTGCAGATCTATATATGCAATCAATTTCAAGGAGCCGCATCCCTCCTTTAGAACGGGGAATATATAATCTTGGTATGCACTGATTTTTATAAATCATTTGGTGAGCATGAAACATCCTCCTTGTTTTCCTATCTAATCTATCCAACACATTTTGGAGACAGTCAATCACTCCAAAACTGTAAGTTAGGACAGGAAGAGCAAATTGGTTTATAGCTTAGATTTTTGTTGCTAGATGTCAATGCTATTTTCAGGATTAATTTAAGTCTTCTAAAGTACCCCTTATATTAAGTTTTATTCGCATTTGTTCATGTTTTATTGTTGATCCTTCATCAATTCCCAAATATTTATAAACTTTCTCTTGCTCAAGTTCTTTTATATCACATTATTGTCCCAAACTTCTGTTTTCCTGGTGCTGCAGTTTTCCTGTTTTAAAGGTTGCTTTTGCACACTTATCAACACCAAATGACATTTTTATATCATCTGAAAAAGTTTTGACAACTTGCAGTTGTGCTTTCAGTCCCTCATCTGATGAACTATATAGTTTTAAATCATTGACAAAGAGAAGATGAGAAGTCTTTACACTTTGTTTTCTAGGAGCCAAATTATAGCCATAGCCTAAACTGTTAAGTAGACAGCTTAATGGGTTAAGGGCAAGACAAAAGAGCAGCAGTGACAGTCACCCTGGAATATTCCCCTTTGAATTTTTATCCCTGGAATAATAATTTGGCCTTTATCATGGCTTAACTGCAAAGTGGTTTGCCACTGTTTCATGGTCACTGTGATGTAATTTATCAGTGTAGTGTGTATCTTATACATGTTTAAGCACTCTTTTATCCATGAATGTAGGATACTGTCAAATGCTTTTTTGTAGTCTATTCATGCCATACTTAGATTCTTCCCCTTTTTACAGTTCACCAGTATGACTTTATTTAACAACAAATGATCCTTTGTTCCATATGACTTTCTTTTATTGCCCTTTTGTTGTACTGCCATAATTGTGTTTCTTCTAACTGACTATAAACTCTATCAGCATCAATTCATGTGTATAGCTTATACGTCATCGGAAGGCAGGTTATTGGTCTATAATTTTTACGGTAGCTTGCAGGTTCACTCTTAAACAGGAGCATTGGTTTTCCTGTTGTTACCCAGGTTGGTGTCTGTTCAGGGTAGGCATATAAATAGTTTTTAGTCATTGCCAAATCTTTGTGCAAAGATGTTAATACTTTTAGCCAAAAGTTAGGTACTGCATCTGGGTCTGTGGTTTTCCAATTAGAATCTTTTTTTAACTTTATTTCAGTCTCTTCATCCCATTTCATATCCTGTACCTTTAAACTTCTTATTTTTTCTTTTACTTTTTCTTTCCATTTAGCATCTTTGTTTTGTTCCACATGATCTCCATAGATACTGCTCCAAAATGTATCTATTTTTTTTCTTTTTTGGTTGTCTTTCAATTCCTTTTACCTTGTTTCCCAATTCTTTATAAAACTTTTTTGGGTCATCAATAAATTGCTTATTTTGTACTTTTCCTTTTTATTTTTTCTGCTTCTCTTCTAATTTTTTCTGCCTGTGCTGAGATTTATAGTTTATTTGTGGTAGTGCATGATACATCCTGATCTGTTCTAATACTGTGCATTGCTTTTATCACATCTGTCTTTCTTAGTATTTTTGTTGATCTATTCCCTCTTCTATATTCCTCTAACAGTGACACTTCCTGTCTTAATTGCTTTATAGTTTTCTCTAGCCAATACTTCCATGATGGTATTCGATTTTTCCCTGCCTTTCCCTCACTACCCTGTGTTCTTGTGGTAAAACTTTTATCAGTTATTAATTTAGCTGCACAGTAATATATCCTGTTTACTTCTGTTATATCGCATGGATCTCTATGGACAGTCCTAATGACTGTGTTTATTTGTTTTATCAAACTTCTGACTTTTGGAGTTTTATTGACCTTCTGCAGTCTATTTCATTAATTGATCTTAATATGTCTATCTATGTCTATTAAGTCAAACAACTCTTCTCTTAACTCATTTTCTTCTAAACTGAGTGTGCATTTTTTGTTTTCCATTTCCTGTGGGAATTCTATAAAAAGTACTATAGCATCTTCCTGTAGCACATTCTTTTACTTTTTATCCTCTGCCATCCATTGCTCTGTCATATGACAACTCACTGGCCTATCACTCCGCAACACTGACTGCGTCAGAGTTTCCACAGATTCCTGTTCCTTCCCTTGCTATCCAGCTTCAAGTGAATATGTATACTGGTTTCCTGTGGAAGGCTCCAAAATATCTTCATATGGCACCTAACCAATTGCTTCCCATTCCACTGGTTTCCCCTTAATTTGGATATTATTGCTAAGGTATTTGCAGATAGAACTGTGTTGACCTCACACCAGAAACCAAAGCTATAGCTTGGGCTGGGCAAAGAGAGAGGCCTTGGATGCACAATCAGCATTATAAAAGATGTGCAAATGTGTCTCTGCTTGTCAGTGATGTAGCTCCATTTGTTGGACAGCTGAACAAGACAGCAGTAACAGTAGTCATTTAAGCACCTGGGACTGAGATGGTGGCCGTTAAAATGATTTGCTTGCAGTGTGTGTGTGTGTGTGTGTGTGTGTGTGTGTGTGTGTGTGTGTGTGTGTGTGTGTGTGTGTGTGTGTGTGTGTGTGTGTGTGTGTGTGTGTGTGTGTGTGTGTGTGTGTGTGTGTGTGTGTGTGTGTGTGTGTGTGTGTGTGTTTTAAAAACTGTAGCAGGGACCTAGTATACCAGTTTTCTACAGCTTCTGAACAGTGTTTCAGAAAGATAAAGAACTATTATGCAGAAACATAATACAGTAAAATCTCACTCAACTGGCACCCATGGGGATTGGTAGATGCTGAATAAGTGAAGTTTCTGGTTGCTTGACAGCCGCTTTGTGATTTTTGATTGGCTCGTATACCGGCATATGAGCCAATCAAAATTGCCGGTTGCTTGAGTTCCGGTTAACGGAGACTCTACTGTAGCTTTTTATTCAGATATCTTCACTTTCTTAAAAAAAAAAAATATATATATATTTTAATCAAATACTACTTCTGTTGACATGCATAATGTCAACTCAAATCAATCGATATTATGCATATTGACATGCTACTGTGCATGTACCGAGAATTAACCTTTGTGCATGCAAAATATAAAAAACAAAAAAAAAACAATGAAAGCATTGTTTTTTGAAAGGGAAGGGCAAGCACACTTGCATCCCCACCACACCCTCTGATAATTAATTATTAATTTCCCTACGGATTGTTAATCTCACGGGGCTGTCAACCATCTGTTTATTTGATCAAATTGTTGTATTGATTAAACAGTTGTTGGCAAAAACATAATTTGACAAAGTTAGACAGGACCATATATACATACATACATACATATATCTATATCTATATCTATATCTATATCTATATCTGTATCTATATCTATATCTATATCTATCTAGTAAAAACTGAAAGAAAGACTCAACCCAGCAAGAGTCTTCACTGTATAATACCTTAAAACTCCTCTAGCAGAGGTCCATGGGATATATGCAAATGATCCCTTAAGGACACACACTGTTTCAGCTACATGGCTTCCTGAATATACATGACATTTACTTTTTACATCTTTATGGGCACATTCCAGACTAATAGAGCTAAACTCCACTAACTGCAGACATGCACGCATGCTTCAGTCTTTTTACTGACCTCTTTAGTACAGCATAAATGGACTGTCTGGCTATACTTCAGAAACACAGAGCTTCAAATCAAGCCTGATGTCTATAAACAATAAGGTGCCTGCAAAATATCCCAAATAACATCCAAGCCTTATGCTTGTTGAGTGCTATGGTAGGCTGGGGTTCTCCCACCCCTGAACAGGATGAAGAGGATAATGAACAATGAATGAATGAATGGTTTTGGAGACTGCAGTACTGCATATCCAAATCCAGCTCCAGACAAGTGACAAGTGGAGTACCTCAGGGTTCAGTCCTGGGACTGCTCTTGTTTGGCATCTACTTCACTGAAGTACAGACCAACACTAAGGGACTCCGGCTAACAAAGTTCACAGATGACTGCAAACTGGGAGCCATTATTGTATCCCCAAATTATGTGAATATTCTACAAATGGGCCTTACAGAAACAGATGCCTCATGCCAGAGCCATGGGCTCAACCTTA
This sequence comes from Protopterus annectens, assembly GCF_019279795.1. Lineage (NCBI taxonomy): Eukaryota > Metazoa > Chordata > Ceratodontiformes > Protopteridae > Protopterus > Protopterus annectens. Next base: position 741,771,028 of record NC_056737.1, on the reverse strand, counting down.
TTGCCAAGAAATGTATAGTTATCCCCTTTGGGGAAAAAACATGTACCCATGAATTACCACATAGATGGCAGTATACTAAACACTGAAAGTGTGATGAGAGACTTAGGGACACAGGTGAACAGTGGTCTAACCTTCAATAACCACATTGCCACAACAGTCAGGAAATCCTTCTATGTGGCACACTTCATCACTAAGGGCTTTTCATCCCGAAAAAAGGAGGTCATTGTCCCACTGTACTCATCCCTCATTAGACCCATTATAGAGTACAATGCCCCATTTGGTATGTACCTCACAAGACATCTGCAACAGCTGGAAAGGCCTCAGAAATACCTCACTAAAAGAATCACAGGCCTAAAGCAGATACCCTATGCTGACCATCTAAAAAAACTCCATTTATGCTCTGTGGCATATCGTCTATTCAGAGGCGATCTCTGCTTAACAAGGCCATGTCAAACCCTGAGCTGTTGGACATGCTCCACTTAAAGAAATCCCAATCCCTCAGAGCCACACACTCCAGGGATCTAAACCTTGTCATCACAATGAAGAAATCATGCTGGAGGGATAGGTTCCTGACCCAGGGACTCCCCATACTCTGGAATAGACTGCTCATACATGTCAAGCAGAGTGCCTCTTTGGCCGTCTTCAAAAGGAACCTTGACGATTGGATGGGAGATAGGAAATTCACTCTGGGGATGACGTCAGTCACCCTGCTAGACAGGGGTCCAGGGAAATAAATATTGTGGGAAGAAATATTCAGGGAATTGTTATGGCTAGGCTTGTATAGGCCCTAGGGCCGATAGCCTAGTATCAACCTATGAACCTATGAACCTATATGTTTTTTTTTTTCCCTGTGGCTCACTCTGTTAGAGATACATTGATTTGCTCTCAAGCACAGCATCTTTAAATGAACTGTCCTCAGAAGTATGCCTGTGCAGTGATCTACTGTTTCTATTGTTGAGATAGTAACTGAGGGATGTCTGTTAATCTACAACATAACCTGACTCTAATGCATGAATAAATGAATGAATAAATATGTAAATAAATAAATAAAATCAGAATTTCACTTTTTCTGTACTAGGTTTGGTCATATGGTGTGGCCAAGAGTCATATAAATTAGCATAATAAAAACTGCTGTTTGATTTGTTTATGCATTATTATTCCAAATGCCTCAAAGTTAGCTTAAAGCAAATTGCCAGCATCCAGGAAAAGCCATCTGGAAAGGAATAGTAGAAGAGAGGTGCATACATACACAGAAAGAGCATTTTAATTATGTGTATCTTAGAAAATCACATTTACAGCAGAAATTAAATGTTAGAGAACCTGAGTCCATGGGCTAGGGAGAAAACTACATATTTCTTCATCCTACATACTCCTGTCATAAACAGCCAAATCACAAAACAAGAATGCCAAAACTGTAAAATGAGGAGACCAGTTCTGGCTGCCAAAGCTTCATGGGACAGAAGTCTTACACTGAAAGGGACATTGTAGAAAGACTCTATTTAATTTAAGCCTCTCCTCAGTTTGTATGTATTATTTGAACTCACTAACCAGTAGCAGAGTTTCATTTATCTGTCCGCTATGTGTAATGACATGAGAAGTCATGGTTATAATTATTGCTTTTACCCAGCGAATAACCAGTTATATAACACTTCGAGTTTATGCTATGTATAGGTATGACTAAGCAGTCAGTAGGAGAACCTTGAACCATCTGTGGTAAGCGGCAGCTCGTTTAGGTGTTTGCTTCATTTCTCCATCCTGTGACTGACTCTGTTAACATCACTGTCATTGGAGAACGTCATCTGTCAGTATCACATTATTAGCAACTATACATATATCCCACAACATAAATCCCACAACACAACTTCTGACAAATATTTGTTTATTTTATTTATTTGCTAACTAGGAAAATTCACTAAAACAAACGCATGTCATCAGGGGTGACTTGGAATCACTATCTGATTAAGTGACTTGTTCGGAGTAGCACAGCATGCAAGGAGAATTTGAGGGACTCAAACCCAGGACTACAAGCTGAGGACTGGTAGAAGCTCACTGCCTTACTCATCAGCACCAAACTGTGCATTGGGTATTCAAGAGTACCACGAGGCAGCAAAACAGACAATTTACTCACATTTCGACCATGTGCTATATTATTTATTTATTTTTTTTATCTCTGACAGACTCTGCAGCTTGTCTAACTGGCATTGTATACTGATGAGAAGATGAACTAATTATTTAACTTTCTTTTCATGTCCTTTGTTCCTGGTGCACAGAGTGGATTTAAGTATCTTTTTGTCATTGGATTTAGGACTCTTCATCGAACACATGTTTCACCGAAACATAAACCACCGAACACACTTTCGTAAAAGTGCATTTATCGAAAAAAAAAAACAACCCAAAATATTAAAAAATAAAAGGCTACTCACGTTTTTAATAAAATGCACTTTCATGAATTTGAGCTCGCCCATTTATATTTTCATGAAACGTGTGTTCGATGGAGAGTCCTAGATCCTTGTCATTATCACTTTTTTAGCATCTGGCAATGTAGTTAGGCATAGAGCTAGTTTGTTTACCTTCTAGTCTGATAATTTAAACAATATCAGAGTAAAAGTCACAGCAATACAGTAAATGTACACTGTACAAAAAATAATAGTAATAAACAGGGTGGGTGGGTGGCACTAAGCAATACAGTAGCACCCAAAAATGTTCTGAGGCCTTGTGTTACAGAAGGAGGGCCTCACCATTGCCTCTGAAAGGCCTGATATTGTCTAATAGTACTCATTCTGGAAGGTATTATTACACATGGAAAAATGGATTGTCTGTGTAGTGCTTTTTAAATAGTTATTTTTTAAATAATATTTGATATGATCTACATACTTTGATGTAAACTGGTTCATCCACCTCATGTTATAATAGATTGTATAACTGTTACTGAGATATGAAGATTGCACACACGTACGAGTGAAAAAGTATTGTTGGCTTTCCTCTGTTAAGTATATCTGAAAGCACTTAAACATATGCACAGATGCATTCACAGACTCACAGATATGGAAGCCAACAAAACCACACACACACTGACATACACACTTGAATTTTTGCTCTCTAACATACACACATAAGATATTCAATGTAAATCACTTAACAACGATTCTGCGCATTTTGCCACAGACTGTCATATAAAATGTATCACATTTAAATAGAATTGGCACTTCAATGCCTTTTGTACATAGTCTTTATCAAAGGCATAAACACCTGCGATTATGTTAAGTGCAAGTTTATGGCAACCTTTCCAGAATAAAAAGACTTCCTTTGTGCATTTGACAAATCAGCCCTAACACCCGTTTACATGGAGTGAATGTGTCTCTACTGAGGAGACATTCTGCTGAGATGAAAGGCACGGTCTGCATGAGTGGAGGAAATTACTTTTACACAGAAGTTCAAATTGAGCTATCAATTTTGTCACAGAGAAGAATAATAGAACACTAGCAGGACGCATGGTCGATCTACCAATCACTCTTAATATTAAGTCAGTCTTAGACACTGTAAGAATTTTAGCTTCTTGCAGCTGGCAAAAGCTGATGTCTACCTTTGGAAACCTAAATGTCTGTTACTGGTCACTGATCATGATTCCTAGCATCCCTTTAGTGAAGGCAGGCTTGTTCCAGGTAAATAAACTTCGAGGCTGATTTGCAAAATATGCATAATGACACAACATAACTTACACACATATGTTAATTGTTTAAAATCTGGTGTTGCTCTAGTGTTCTAACATCAAAAATTAAATTAATTTCTGCTGCATGATCAAACAAGTGTATTTTGTGTTAACAGTTTATTGGCTATGAAAGTTTGGTACTTAAAATCATATTAGAAAGGGAGGCTAGCAACGTTAGAAGAAATAGATCATGGTTAGTGAATGGGGAAAAATATTGTGTTTTGAATGTTATTGTTTTTTGTTGGCCTATGGCTTTAGTGTCATAAGCAGGCAGTCATGTTTTTCAGTGGGTTCACTCTGTGTATTAATGCAACCATTTAGAATTCTTAGTGACCACTGAGTCTTCTTATTTTTAAGTCAATTTTCTAAGCAGACATAAAGAGCGTAATATTTATGATGTATAATACATAAATAGACAAAATTTGGGATCAAATGTGAATTACTCTGTAGCACCATAAATAATTTGTACTTTGGCATTCATCTAGCAGATTGCTTAGCTTCTGGGGTCTAGTCTTTTGTATTTTCAAAAACTAATAGTTGCAGGCATGTTTGATAATTTAAGAGGGTGGTATATTGTGGTCCATTAATCCTTGAATTACTGGGATATTGCCGACCTGAAAGCAGCATTCTAAACTCTCAGCATTGCAGTGTCTTGGGACTCTAAGGCTAAGTTGAATTGACTGAACTGATAACCAATATGGGATCCCACATTGCACTGAAAAAAGTTCTGACTAGTGTAGCAGTAAACATAATCAGAATCACAGGATGACACCAGGGGGATTCGTAAGGGAACTTTCCAAATAATGAAACATTGCCACATTCTTTAGATGACAGATTTATTTAACCGCACACATTTCAAGACCCGAATTCAACTGCTTGCTTCTGTAACTGTTGTGTAAGTTTTCCTTCTTGAGACCGTGTATTTATATGAATGGAATGATGAGAGCAAATAGCATGCACATTCTCGACTGTGGTACATTAGTCAGCATAACAAATTTCATTTGTATTATTTTGGTCCATGTTGTATCTCTACCTGACTATTAACTGCTTGTCACTGCTCTTATGTTCTTAACTTTGTACCACATTTACTACCTCCTGGATTTGAGGCCACCTCGGCCTTTGGCAGCTTGTGAAGGAGAACTAAAAACTTGGAAGATAGCAGCATAACACACATTATTCTGCATACTAGTGCATATTCTTAGGTTCTATCCCATAACAGGGGTATGGCTTGTTAGGACCATCAGTGGGCCTTAGGGCAGCCATGCCTCTTTAGTCATTCAACATGCCCAGCTTGGCAATCACTCCAAGCCGAGGCCCTGCCCTCTATGAGTGATGAAGAAGTAATTCCACCTGTGGCACCATTTTCCCTTTTTTCAGGACAGGTATACCTGTGCCACTGCCATTCTGTCAATCCCTGGGTCACTGACTGATCCTGAGTCACCTGGGCCATAGTTATCCCTTTGCCACTAGACTGACATCACACATTTCCAATGCTAGCTCCTTACAGAACTATACAGAGTCCTACTTGATTTCTTGTGTACGATCTGCATGTTGAAAACTGTGTGACAAATTCATGAAGCCTTAGAGGGTTATTTTAGTGATTCCAGTCCTCCTGGCTTGGAGAGATGTTTAGGTTAGTGCTCAAAAACTGTAAAAGTGATGTTTAAATGTGATAAAACTGTGAAATAGCATCTGTTTCTGAAACATGGATTCAAAAGTGTTAATAAGAAAACACTACAGCACAGTTGTCTACTTTCTATAAAAATGAAATAATAATAAGTAGAAATAGCTATTCTAATACTGCGGTGGTGGTGCTGCGGTAGCATTGTCGCCTCACAGTTAGACGTTGCATGTTTGATTCTCAGTTAGAGCGTCTTCTGTGTGTTGACATGCGTGAATGGGTGTTCCTTCATTGAAGGTTGTGCATTAGGCCCGGCAAGCCAGCACGTAAAAATCTACTGCCAATCATTAGCGGACCGGAGTTCCGCTGTGGCGACTCCTAACCGGGAAAAGCCGAAAGACAGTTTAGAAATAACTATTCTAATCTGTTGCCCTATTTTAACTATTTGATTATATTTTTATGCATCATTATGATATTTTATGTAATTATTATAGGGAGGTCCCGTCCCTGGGTTCAACCTGTTAGAGCAAGAAATCTGGACAAAGCCATAAATAACAGTGGGATGAAGTTCCAAAAATAGGGATAATTTTTAAATATTGCTCTTGCATTATTTTTAACTTTAATCTTTTAAGATTTGCCACTAATTTGCCAGAAAACCACAACTTAATGAAAACCAGACCAAAAATATGAGGCAAAAATCTGGACATTCTGTAAAACTCTGTACAGTTGAGATGTATGTATCATTTGTTATCAATGGCATCACCCAGATGTCAAAATGTAAATTATTTGCAGATCACAGAATGGGGCATTTGGTCAAAACTCAAGTTTAAAATCACATTTCTTGATGGATGTCCTTACCAAAAATAATCTCTTTTGGTATTTTTTTTTATTTGAAAGCCACTCAAAGTAATCACTTTCTCTTGAGGACTATGTTATATAAAACTGGTGGAGATGTGGACACATAATCCACCAACAGGGAAGTGCAGGTGGCTCTAGCCACACAGAAAGCAAAAGGTGGTGGTGCTTGTACTGTTTCCCAGAAAATTAGCTCATAGTCCCTAGGATTCAGACAGATTATTACTCATTAAACAAATGTTAAATAAATAAATAAAATAATTTTTACCACCAGCCCTAATTAACTAGCACAGCTCTGATGATTAGCATGATGGCAATAATCTCTGATTCAGAGGCAATGTAAAATCGCATAAAGGAATTCCTCATTAGCAGCTAATTACCCTACTACTGGATCGAACACTGCACCATAAGTTCTGGCCACAGTAGTGTTCCACCTACCAATCCACACGTTGCTGTTTTTGCACAGGTACCTCCTAATGCACACACACACACACACACACACACACACACACACACACACACACACACACACACACACACACACACATCCATGCAGCTGCATTCATATCCCTACAGATGCTTACACTCATGTACACACAGACTCATGTACACACACACACACACACACACACACACACACACACACACACACACACACACACACACACACACACACACACAGCTGAGCTGCCAGAAACTACCTGTACTAGTGCTGTAAGCTGCAAACCCATCCACATGGGTGAAAGGGTGCATACCATCTTTTGACAATATAACAGTGCATGTCACATTTACAGGGTGAGTGTACATGGCTAATTTGCATTTGCCACATCTCTAGACTGCTGCATTTGTATGTAACTTCACTAGTGACACATCTGTCTCTGTTTTGACCAGTGCCAACTTAAAGCTGTAGTGCTAGAGTGATCTACAAATCACTCAAGCTTACCACACTATGGAAACTTTTAGAGTAAAGGCTTTCATAATGCAATAAGCCTTTTTGAATTCAAGTCTATCTCTTTGTGGATTCTTGTTAGTCAAAAATGTATTTCAGCCATTTGCCAGCAAACTTTTTAACAACCAATCCATCTAGGTAATATGGTAAACAAGCAGAACAGAAATTAATTTCTGGAGGTGATCTGGGAACAAATTTAGCTTAAAGAACTTGCTCATGATAAGGCAAGGATCAAATATAACCTATAATTCGTACTGGAATTTCAGGATTTGTTGCTGAGTGCTGCAGTCCTTATTGTAGTGCCTTTGATTCATATATATATTTTATAGATTGTTACAATATAAAATTATGAAGCAACTTGCAGCATTCCTGGATGTTAATTGAAATGTTCAGTACTGAACAGGACAGCAGTAAAAAAGGAAAACAATTAACTATTAATGGAGGCATACAAAAATAAAAAAGAGTAAAGGTTTGTGGTCAATAAAATACGGAAATATGAGGCACTGAAGAATTATAACAGCAAATAATTGTCAATCAACAGACAGTTTTCTGTATGCAAACATGGATGTTTGTCAATTAAGGGACAGATGCCTGGGTGCTTTAAAGGAACAGTGCAATTAAACTATTAAGCTGGCTTTGGTAATGAAACAAACATTGATAAAAGAAATACATAATCACAATTATGTCTGTTTTCAAGAGTTACAGGAAATACATAACAGAAACATTCATGTATAAATTGAATGGTTTGTCACATCGAATGTATGCTCTCCTTTTAGGGTTGCCACCTTTCATCGTGGCTACAACCGGAGTAAAGCTGCACCCCTCACGTCACCAATAACCCCACCCATCCCACCCCCATTCCACCCATTTTGTGACATCACAATGATGTCACTCGACAAGGAATGCCCTCTTTTTCCGTTCCTGCTGCCTGCTTTCGGCTGATTTACTATGCTTTTTTGTAAAAAAAGCATAGTAAATCAGCCGATTTACAAAGTCCGATAGTCTGTTTTCTTTTTGAAACAGAATACTGGAGTTTGTACAGTGTTTTTCAGACTACCGGAGAATCAGTTTTATTTACAGACAGTCCGGAAAAAAAATGGAGGGGTGGCAACCCTATCTTCTTTTAGTGTAGAAACAATTGTTCCAGAGCTAAACAGTGACAGCATTACCAGTCAAGGAATAATGTGAATAAAATGCATTATTGTTTCCTTTGGATGACAACATTAAAAATGAACAATCATGACCCCCTGTCAATACCATTAATGAAGATGTTTGTCAGCCGAGTGGCTCTGTTAGGATTGCTTGTAATTTATTGTTTGCTTGTTATTGTTTCTTTGTTTACTAGGGAAGCCCCACTGGGCATTACTTATTTTTAGTGAAGACACGGGGCCAGATTTCAAAAGGGTTGCTCTCAGTGTATATCTGCAATGATTCTGAAAGACCTGCTCTCAGTGTAAGTGACTTAGTTTGGGGTAAGGCCTATCTACAGGCAAGGTATAGATCCCCCTCTATGTCCCAGAAAACCCATATTGTGTACTTAAACTTATTGGAAACACTCACCATCTAACCCAATACCATATTCATGGGCGACTTTAATTACCCCACTATTAACTGGGAATCATATACAACACCAAATGTACAGGCACAGAGATTCACTCAGCAGGATAGAAGCACTGTCATCAAACTAAACAAACAAGTCAGAGGACAAATAAAGTCTACCAAAGCCAAATTTGAGTTAAATTTGGCCTCCCAGGCCAAGGGCAACCACAAGGCATTCTTTAGCTACGTCCGCAACCTCAAAGACAAAAAAACAATTTTGTGCAGAGCTCATTGTAAATGGAGCCACCTATACTGAGCCAGAAAGTTTTGAAACACGAGGAGAATAAATGTAAGATGACTTACCTGCTTAGGCTAGCAGAAACATATCAGCATCAAGCAGGAATGGAAATCAAACCAGAAGTAGATAAAAATCAGGCAGCAACTGAATGTGTCTAAAAACGAAAGAATGAATATCAGGTGAATGATCAGATGAGAAGGCAAGAAATGTGGAAAATGCAGAACTATAGCTGCAAGTATAGAAAGCTTCTGGAAGAACCTCACATTGATCAGGAATGAATGCAGAAATGGTTAAGGAGAGGTGAATTCAAACCAAGAGATGAAAGGTTAATATTGGTGACAGAAGACAGTGGGCTATGTACACACTGGTTTACAAAGTCCATTGAACATGTGGGAGAAACAGACAAATGTAGGTTTTGTAAAACAAACTTGGAAACCGCTGCACACCTCACTGCTGGTTGTGACATACTAATGGCAGAAGGACTGTATGCTGAAAGGAATAATAATGTGGCAAGATTGTTTAACTGTTGATTGTACAAACATTATGGCATCAAAGTGGCTGAAAAACACTGGAAACATGAGCCACAAAGCATCATAGAAAATGATGGTCTACATCACATGGGATCATCCATTACAAACAGTTCAAAAGATAGATGCTAGAAAACTGGATATAGTGGTTCATGAAAAGAAGACAAAACTAGCATTGATCATTGAAATCGCCACACCCAGTGACTACAGTGTCTTGCATACGAGAGATACAAAGTCCTAAAATATCAGGATTTGCAGGCAGAAATGAGAGCAATGTGGAAGAAAGATACCCAGATAGTTCAAATAGTAGTAGGAGCAATGGGTCTTATAAAAAAGAATATATAATCATATTTAGATATGTTACCAATACATCTAACTCCATATGAATTACAGAAGGAGTCATTACTGGGCACATTGTGGGTGTTGTGAAGAGCACTTTTGGCTGACATCAATGACTGAAACAATACTAATTTCATGAACTTTAGTTATACTTTGACTTAGGAATGGGGTCCATTCCCATCATAGTATTAGAAACACAAAAGATTTGGAGAAATTAAAAAAGGCCAGAAGATATAGCAAACCTACTGGCCAACAGATTCCGCTCCAACTTTACCCCTCTCTCCCCATCAGCCTTCCCTCAGGAAATACCATCAACTATAACTCCCTCTGCTATCACTAGAGAACAGGTCCTTAATGATCTTTCAAAGTCAAGAACATTGCATCAATGTGGCCAGACCATATCCCAGGATGCCTTCTAAACAGCATGAAACATGACCTGCCAGGCCCTCTGGAACTGCTGTTTAACTGTAGCCTCCAAACAGGCTTTGTGCCTCATGAATGGAGAACTTCAACAGTCAACCCTCTGCACAAAGGTGGGTTTTCTATTTTGGGTGATTGAACAAGTTGACCTGAGTCCTGGTGGGGGGGGGTGGAGGATAGTGGGAAACTTTGTTGGAGTAAGGTGACTTATGGTGGCAGTTGAGATTGAATGCTAATGTCCCCCCTGGATTAAATGATCAATTGTCACTGCTCACGGTTTTGAAATTAAGAGCAGCAAAACTTTAATGCTCCTGTTTATCTTGTATGTACCAGATGTGTCTTTGCTTTTTAATGTCTCTCCAACTACCATATATGCATATATATTTTTATTTTTTATATAATAATAAAACTATAATGAAGTATTCTTAAATTTCTAAGTTGTTGTATTGTTAGACTTTTATATACTTTTGATTTTAATAAGTGGAATCATGCATATACTTTAACCAGTTTTATTAAATGTGTTTATAGTACTGAACAATTAAAAAAAACTTTTTTGACTGGAGGCTACTTTTATATACTTGTTTAATTTTTTAAGGTTGCTTTGAGACATTTGATTAATAGGAACTTCTTTATTTGATATTTTAGCTGGTTAGTTAATTGTTTAATTAATGTTATGCAATATATTTTAAAAGGGGTTTACTAGAGAAGTAGAACAGTTCTGATGAAGTTACTTTCTTAGAGATGAAAGAACTTAACTGAACTGGTTACTTCTCCAGGAATAAATGACTTGATTTATGGATTAAACTACACCGGTTTTACAGTTAGCAATTTTTTTGGTTGACTGAGGTGTTTTTATGGTTCAAGTTTCTTTTAGCTCAGTCACTACGGCTTGTTGAATTGATTATTTGAGAAGGTCACCAAAGCAATAGATGAGGGCAAAATGGTTCACACTGCCTACCTTGACCTGGTCAAGGCATTTGATGCAATCCCACACTCAGTCATTGTTGACAAACTTAAGAATTTAGGTACAAACCCTTATGTCACCCAGTTGACTGGCTCACAGACAGGATCTAGGAAGGAGGCTACCTCTACAAAGAGGCCAGTCACAAACTGAGTCCCTCAGGAATTGGTGCTGGAACCACTTCTTTTTTTGATATTTACTTCTCTGATGTCAAGACCAATGTCAATGTCCCTTGGCTGATTAAATTTGCCGATGATTGTAAATAAGGAGCTGTCATTGAATCACCCACTGACACAAATATTCTCCCGGAAGGGCTGACACAGATAAACAAGCCATGTTAGAGCCACAAACTAAAACTAAATGCCAAGAAATGCATATTAGTATCCTTTGGGGTCATTCACTTCTGGTAACTATTATATTGACAACACACCCCTAAGAGTTGACCCAGTAGTCAGGAACTTGGAGAAACACATAGACAGTAATGTTGTCTTTGACCATCACATGTCTACAGTAGCGAGGAAATCATTCTACGTTGTGCAACTTATAAACGGCTTCTAGGTTCAGGGAGGTCATTGTTCTACTGTGGTCGGCATTCATCAGACCTATCATTGAGTACAATGCTCCTTTTGGCATGTACCTAACCATATCCAGCAATTGAAATGTCCACAGAGGTTCCTCACTCAAAGAATACAGGGCATAAGTAACATGTCCTATGCAGACCACCTCAAGGCCATATTTCTGTATTCTGTCTCCTACAGGCTATTGAAGGGAGATCTATGCCTGGCATGCAAGGCATTGTCAGACCCCACTCTGATGGACCTCCTGCATATTCACAAAACAAACAGCAGCAGAATTACCTGCCTGTGATATAAATAGGACCTACTGGAGAAAGAGGTATGTACCCCAGAGACTACCCCATCTATGGAACAGTGTCCCCATCCATTAGAAGCAGAGTTCCTTCCTAACCCAATTCAAGTATAACTTGGACAATTGGATGGGGAACAGGAAATTCATCCCTGGTTTGTGCACCTATGACTATAATGGACACAGGCATCCTGTAAATGATTCATCTCCCAGGCCCCTGCTTGTAAATGTTTCACCTCCCAAGCCTCTGCTTACACTTATCAAGGGTACCAGAACTTGTCAGAGATTTGGGATGCATGGCTAGGCTTAAAAAGGCCCTTGTTGTCGTTAGCCTAGTAAACACCTATGAACATATTAACCTATAAACAAGCTTACTATGAGGACCAGATTCCTAAACACCTGCTCTCAGTGTGGGTGGTCACTACACTGAGAGCAAGTTTTCTGGATTAATGCTCTGGAGAGAGAGAGAGAGACCGAGAGAGAGAGAGAGAAAGTGCCAATAATAATACAGTCATCAATGACATAAATGAATGCAGAATTTTAACAGTAATGTGTCCTGTTACAAAGGAGATTTAGAGGTAATAAAATACAAAGGAGTAGTGAATACAGTGGAATTTATAACAACACAAAGCAAGATATACATACCTCTCAACCTTTTACAAGAAATTTGGACAAAACATAAAGTAGTGTGGAGTCAAAGGTCCCAAAATGGGGATATATTTTGAATATTGCCCTTATAAACTCAGATAGTTACTAAAATGAGAACATTTATGTTAGAATGCATTTTCTAGAATATATGAAGTCTGAACTCAAATGCATGTCATTATTCAGTCTCTTTAATCCACAGTGATTTGCCAGAAAAAAACATGTATGTTATGAGGAATAGACCAAATAAATGAGGCAAAAATCTAAACATTTGAAAGTAAGAATATATACTGTTAAAGAAGTAATGCATAATTAATAACACACCACATACACAAGGTCCTGAAGATTTAATTAGAATATCAGGTTTAGACTGAGTTTTAAAATGTACAGAATAAGCCATAGGATGAAGAGATCATATTTCAGTATTAAACAGGATAGTAATTCACTTCAAAAAGTGTGGGAGAACAACTTTATATAAAGGAAGATTTGCAGAATACAGTGATAAAAGAAGAAAAAATATATCCATAGTAGGAGATACCGATCAGTATATGTGTAGTTCTACAAACAAGATCAGATGCATGATATGGGATACAGAGAAGAAAGAAAAGAAGTTCGGAGGAGAACAAAAGGAGATGCTTCTCTCATTTTTCATTTAATTGTTCGCTGCCATAGAGAATATGTATGCCTGGTCCAGCGATGAATGCAGACAAAAGCAGAGTGTAAGTGTGTGTGGGTTTCTAGTGGGAGAAGTGGGACAAGGATCCAGGAGAAAGAACATTTTCGGTCAGGACTGTTTTTATGTAGACAGATGTATGACAAGTTTATTCATTTTAGAAGTGGATAAATGTCAGCAAAGGGATCTCAGACTCCAAAGGATTATATATTCTACATAATGTCATTTCAAATGGATATGTTTTGATGAGAAAAGTTAAATCCATTTGGTAGATAGGGGGATTTTTTTCATGCTAAGTTTCATAAAAATTACACATTTTGTAAGGAAGGGCATTTTTTATTATGGACATTAAATTAATAAAGTATTTGACATTGGAATCAAACATCCCACAGTTTCAGTACAAAAAGGGTCTGTTGTCAGAAGGGTGAGAAACTAGACTAGATAGATTATGAGTCTCATTTATTTATTTGCCTTTTTGCATGTAAGAAGCCTGTTCCAGTCAGTTACCTAGTGCAGCATATGGAAGTTGGCTTGTGTCTTGCCTCATATGAGATGCATGTTCTGCCAGTTTAGGGGATGAGGGTCACACTAGCCTGTTTTTCACTATGCATTTTTCTTAATACTGTTTATATGGAGAGTATATTTAATAAGAAAGGATTAGTGATTATTTTTATCATTCACTTAGCATAATGGTAGAATGTGCACTGACTGTACACAGCCTGCAATCTGTTTCAAAGCAAGTTCAGCTGCTGGCTAATTAACTGTTACAATTGCTTTTGTGTTATAGACAATTCTGTGTTCCAGTCCTGTTAGTGACTGACTTGTCAGTGATGGGACTGGGAGCATAGCTGAAGCCTGACCTTAACATAAATTGCCAGTATATATTCAACACACACTGTTTGAAAAGTCCAGAATATAGGTGAAGGAAAGTAGCGCAATAGACAGGCACATGCACATACATACACACACTGACAGCCCCACACATAAACGTGCACATATATAAAGGTATTATTTATAAATGCCGCTCCTTACCACAATTTTGAGGACTGTAATTGTAATCCTTAGGAATGCAAAAACACAAGTGGAATTTTTAGTACAGAACATTGAATTCTTATATTCGGTGTTTAAAAAAATTGTTTTTGCAGAAGAGCTTCACCCCCTGCACCTCTGACAAGTGGGGGGGGTGCACCTCCCTTACACTTCTGCTAACTATACCAACTCTGGAGTGCATAAAGTAGGTGGACTTCTCTGAGATACCACAACCAAAGACTTAGTGTATATTACATGCATTTACTATTAGTGCTTCAACATTCCAATGACTACAGCTGAAGATCTCAGAATTGTAACAAGCTCCCATAAATTCGACATTCCAAAGACTGTAGCTGAGGTCCTCAGAATTGTAACAGACCTCCTTAAATTCAACATTACAAAGATTGTAGCTGAGGTCCTCAGAATTGTAACAGACCTCCTTAAATTCAACATTTCAAAGATTGTAGCTAAGGTCCTCAGAACTGTAACAGGCTCCCATAAATTCAACATTCCAAAGACTGTAGCTGAGTTTCTCAGAATTGTAACAGGCTCCCATAAATTCAGTTTAGACGACTATTAGTAGATAATCCTAAAAAGTATGAGAGTTACTTCCTCTTTTCAGATGAGGGACTCCTTACCATATAATTTCAGAAACAACTCAATAACTTAAAAAAATGTAAGATGGCATTGGCAGCCAATGTTGCCGATTCTATAACTTGCAATTGTTATCTCATGTTTATTTGCAGAGAGTCATCCTTCCTACCTTACTAGGGGAACAGCAGTAAGGCTGCTATCAAAATTTGCCCTTTATCTGGCATGAACAGTGCCTTGTTATTGTTGCCTAGATTTGTCACATATGACTCTGTATCACACCTGTAAGACCCAACTCAGCATTGTGAGTCCCACAGCTGTGAAAAATATACATCTGTTTTTATACTTAAAAATGAATTACAAAATTTTCCATTAGACTTTTAAATGGATTTGGTTTGGGGGGGTGGCATGTGTTCCTTCGCATCCCTGCTAACTATATATATATTTATGCCAAGGTCACTGTACCTTAGAGTAGGGTGTATACCCAGTGGTACATCCACCTTGAACTTATGGCCTATTCCCCCACATTTGTTAAAAAAACAGTATTGTAAGTCTGAATATTGCAGTTACAGGGAGCAGTCATTCATCTGTGCAACATGCTGAAATTATTAATTTTGTATTACCGTATATCTTTCCATATCATTTAAACTAGATAAACTTGATTAAAATGACACTTGATTAAACACTACCTTTATTTTCCATACAGTGCATTATGTTTCTGCATTTTGCTCTACAACATACATGCAAAATGGTGGTAAGGTACATAGCTGTCATGATGAAAAAGGACTACATGAGGCATATCACACATATTTCTTTCATGGTTTTACACCTGTATAGGAATTTCATGGAAATGCCTGTGGATACATTGGTTTTATAAACAGTATAAATAGTCTTGCTGAAGTTTTATTCCTATGAACAAGCACCTTCATTTATTGCTGTAATTAGTACAGCATCACATTTGACCACGTCCTCCTAAAATGTTACTGTTATTTAAATACATTCATCTTCCATTGTTGGATCAGGTTCAATGGTTTTCTGGAAGACAGGTAGGGTGGCTGGTTGACATTAGTTGTCTATGCCCTTCTGTTACAACCCATTTCCATGGACTCTAAAGCAGCTCACCCATCTCTTTCTCTGCAGTCCTACATACTATGACAATCACTATCTAAATAAAACGTCTTCCAACTAACTTTCTCAGTATAGCAGTTTTGGTACCCTGTCTGTAGAAAATGTTAATTTAATTCCACAAAGAGAAAGTGATAGATGTCTTCATCAGTGTACCATGCTCTGTACTAGTCTTTGGACATCTGGTATCTTGCCAGAGTCTTTGCTGTTTTCTTCAAAGCCAGAACTGGTCCTTGCGTAAAGCTTTTATTCCTCTCCACACAACTGAAGATTCCGCGAAAATAATTTCTTTCTAGCCCAGAACTTACTTTATCAGTACTTTAAAGCCCTTCAAATCCTTATGTGCTGAGACACTTGCTACTCCTCAATAAAAGTGTGTGTCAATTCATTTGAATTGCAAGAAATCTAGACAGTTCACAGCCAGTAATTATCCGCAATGCAAATGAATAAACCCCTTGAAGAAAAAAACAGCTGAAAGAGAAATTAAGCTCGCTGATAAATACTGACCCAGGTTTATCCAACCCTACACAAAATTTCATATCAGTTGACAGTTTCTGTTTAACTCCCCAGGTTATAATATCTTAAGACTAGATAGAGTAGGCAGGAAGGGAGGCGGGGTTAGAATTTTCTTTAAAAACACTCTCAAAGTCCAACCTCCACAAACCCCTCTACCTAAATTTCATAATGTGGAAACCTTAGCCTCAGTCTTATACTTAAACAACAAAAAAAGAATCAACATACTTTGTTGCTACATCCCTCCAGGAAATAACTATTTGGACTACGCAGTGGTGCAGCAGTAGTGTTGTTGCCTCACAGCAAGAGGTTCTCCGGTTCGATTCTCAGCTGGGTGCCTTCTGTGTGGAGTCTGCATGTCCTCCCTGAATTTGTGTGGGTTTCCTCCGGGTGCTCCGGTTTCCTCCCATGTTACAAAAATATGCATCTGGAACTTTTCTCCCTGGGCCTCTGCTGAAAATTGGCTTAGTTCCAAGTCGGACTTTCCCAGTTAACAAACATAAAATAAAAAAAAAACTCTCCCATAATTGAAGAAATCTTACACTGGGCTAGTGATAACCTTCCACAAAAAATTATCCTACTAGGCGACCTAAATGCTGACTTGTCAGACTGCAACTCTAACAACCCCACTAACCATATTAACCTTTTCAGATTTCCCCAACTCATTCAAGAACCCACTACAGTAGATAAAAAAATCCCAGAAACAATCTGTTCTTGATTGGACACTGACCAATTGCTCGAAACAAATCTACCATACAGGCTGTCTACCAGATGGTATTATTGACCACCTTCCCACATTTCTCCTATGCAAATGCACCAACTTACCCAAGCCCACAGCCTATACACAAATCAGAGGTGACCGCAACTTAAACCCTCAAGAACTTAACACTTTTTTAAAACAATGTAACTGGGAGCCACTACGAACCCTAGGATTAGACCAGGCAGTTGACTACTTCAATAGTACCTTCACCAATGTCCTCAATAGTGTCGCACCCATCAGGAAGGTAAGAGTCAATATTAACTATGCACCATGGCTAAGCAGGGATGAGAGAGCCCTTCTAAAGTCCAGAGACAAGTCTTGGAAAATCTGGAAGAGATAACGCTACCCTAGCCAAACAAAACTACCAACAACTTAGAAATCAGACCAAGAAACAAACCAAACTTGATAAACAAATCTATTTCCTTGGTGCCCAAAGCAAATACTCAAGAAATCCTCAAAGATTTTGGCAAACTATCAACTCCCTACTAAAACCAGGCAAAACCACCACTCCAACTCTTAGCTCCACCAATGATAGCAAGAGCATAGCCTCCCAATTTAATCACCATTTCACCTAATCTATTCTGATATTATCGACCCAACTATCCAAAAACAACCAGAAGCATACCCCAACCAAATGTCCAGATAACATTCCTTCCTTTGCCCTCTCTCCTGTTCCCACCTCTACAATTAAAAAACTCCTCCTAAAATTGAAACCTACCACCCTTGCGGCTGATAGTAAACCTGCCAACTTCCTAAAACTATCCACTGAATCCATATCTTATCCTGTCTCTATCCTTATCAAATGCTCAATACTGGAAGCCTATATCCCTCATCTCTGGAAAGTTTCATATATTATTCCACTTCATAAAGGTGGCAACTCTTTCGACTTCTCAAATTACCGCCCAGTTGCCATACTATCTCCCTTATCTAAGCTACTTGAGAAATGTATTCAAACTCAGGTTATGCAATTCCTGAATACACATACATTTCTTTCCACCACACAACATGGATTCCAGCCATACCATAGTTCAGCTACTGCCCTTCTCTCTTCTACTAATTTGGTCAGCCAACACAGAAATGACAATTACTTTGTAGCTGCTATATTCTTAGATCTCTGCAAAGCTTTTGATATAGTCTCACACTCCTTACTACTAGATACTCTAGCCTCCCTATACTTTGCCCCCTCTACTGTGGCCTGGTTCAAGAACTATCTATCAGACAGCCAGCAATCAGTCCAATGGCAAGGGACACTATCTCCCTTACTACTTACTTCCATTGGAGTGCCACAAGGCTCAATACTGGGCCCATTTCTATTTTCACTACCAATCTGCATACCTCCACCCAACAGGCCATACTCATCCAGTATGCAGATGATTCAACTCTAATCTGCTCTGCCCCATCTCTCACCACTCTACAACAATTCACTCAGGAATCCTTTACCTCTGTGGAGAAATGGATTACTGATATCCAACTCATCCTAAACCCCAACAAGAATAAATTGCTCCTATTCACCCCCAATAAGTCGAAAACTACTCCTCTTTCCTTTACCATCACTTCCAAAAATGGCACTACCATCTCTCCTTCAACCCATACTAAACTCCTTGGTGTAGAAATTGAAAAAACTCCTCCTTGATGTCCATATTTCCCATACCATCAAAAAAGTACACAAAAAAATAGGAACACTATACAGACACAGAAATGTCCTCTCAGATCAGGCATGAATCACCCTAGCCCAAACTCACCTATTGTCCGCACTAATGTACGTAGCATCAATTCTTACCCTGACCAGAAAACTTGATCTTGAGAAACATGAGTCATGCTATAATAAAACTGGCAAGTTTGCTAACAACTCCTCTTTCAGAACTCACCAGTGTCAGGCTCTAAGGAACCTAGAATGGCTAGAACGTCCTCAACTACTCAGTTACCACCAGCAAATCATTGCCTATAACATCCTGAAACATCCTGATAAAACCCCAGTGCTACGTCAGCTTCTCACTCACTACAAAGCTAATCGCCCTCCCCATTCTGTTGACAAATCACTACTCTATATCTCAAGGGCTAACAATAATGCTGGGAAAACCCTTTTCTCCCACACCATATCTAGAACCTGGAATAGCCTCCCTTCTTCTCTGACTTCTGCATCCACTGCCACACTGTCTTATGAACACCTGGCTATGTCCATGTATTACACAGCATTTATTTTGCTTCGTCATATACCTTCCTTCCTCGTATACGTACTGTATATATGCTACAGTACCACAACTCTAATTTCTTTATCTCTAACATGGCATTTCCCTTGGTAACCATGATAACCATATTGTTTTTTTTTATTACTTCATATATTGTTGATATTCTCTTTGTCTGTTTTACATTTCTGTCTGATTTTTTTGTCTGATTGTTATGTAAATGTGGAGCTTTTCTCCCTGGGCCTCCATTGTAAATGGACCTGGTCCAGTCGGACTACCCCGGTAAGCAAATGTAAAATAAAATAAATAAATAAATAAATAAAAATAAAATTAATTAATTAATTAATTGAAAAGCTGCAATACAGTTCAGGCATTGTTAAACAGGATCTTCTGCCTCAGTGGAACTTCATCTGTACAGTTTTCCATCTATTTCACAAAAAGTGTATTGTTCCAAGCATCATCTTGTTTACCTGGGTAAACTCAAGTATGTAAAGATGCACCGTGTATCCTTCCAACAATCAGAGCCCAGGTTTCTTCCAGTGATGGTATTTTTTGATGTATTTTCTTACTTATTTGAATTTGTTAACCAGGTTAGAGCACTGATCACAATGGGTAAATTTCAGTCTCGGCCCGGAGGGATATAATTGATGTGAATAGTATACAATATATACAATTATCTTCCTAAGAAATGTTGAAAAAGATGCAAAAATCACATAAGATGTGAATAATATACAATATGTGCTTACTCCTTCCTCACCCACCATTGTGCTTCTGTTTAATAAGTAACAAAAACTACTTCACCCTAGTAGTATTTAAATATCCGGGCAGTAGCCTTCCTCATTTGTTGAGTCTGAGGCCTATTTTCTGTTTCACATACTCTGAAATACACTCATTATGTTAATCTTTTGATGACATATCCATGTGATTTTCACTACAAGTAAGTATATCAATCAGTCAAGCAATCTAGCTTTATTAATGTGTCTGTTCAACTAGGTATGTTACAAAAGAATAAACACAAGTGTAACAAAGGAAGGTTATATAGTAAAACAAGAATAAAGCAACAGTAAATGCAATGATTAAGTCTGTAAATGGAAACTTTGTCTATAACTGTTTCAAAAGAGGTCCTGGATTGCATAATGAAAGAAATGTACCTTAAAGCATGCTCACATAACTTGCTTCTGATCCAGCCCAAGTTATGAATTCCATAGATCAGGGACTTAACAAAGAAAAGAACAGAAATCTGATGATTTGAACCTCAATTTGGGGGTTGTCAACAGCTCCACGCAGTGATGTCAAGAAGGTCAGAAGAGCATAAGAAGTTCTTTTAGACAGAATGGAACCTGATTATAAAAGCGTACCTCTCAACCTCTTAGCCCAAGACTTAAAGACAAAGTCAAAAATAATGGGGGGACAGAGCCATCAAATCAAGGACATTTTAAATACTGCCCTTATAAACTCAGACAGATACTAAAATAACAACAGGTTTCATATTAACATGCATTTTCTGAAAGGTATGAAGTCTGAAACTCAAATGTTTGTCATTATTTAGTGAATTCAATTGTCCATGGTTTATCAGAAAACCACAGATTTTATGAAGAATACACAAAAATATTTGGAAAAAAGCTGGGCATTTTGTGAAATTCTGGACAACTGAGAGGTATGCAAAGAGAGGTGTATAAATGAACACAGAGACTTTAAGTGTGATTCAGTACCTGAAAGGGAGCCTGTGCAGGTAATGTAAAATGACAGAGATGTGAATATCTTTTGAGTATTTTAGCTGTAGCTGCACCATGTCCTGCTCATTGTTAGAAAGATCATGGTAAAGAGCAATACTGTAGTCTGGGAGAGAGATATCTGGAAACTCAACAGCCACTGACAAACCCCTTGGTGGAATAAGGTGCTTCATTCAGGAAATATTGCTCAGATGCTGGAAAGAGGGCTTCACAATAGTCACCTCTTGGTTCTCGAAGATCATCCTGTTACTGCACATCTACTCAACAATAAGTGCCTTGAGTACACACATTGTAATGTTTAACCCTCACATATTATGTAAATCTCAAGAGCAGGAGAAATGTACTGGCTGTACATGGTATGAAAGGCCATGACAACTATTTTGGATGGTTTGCCTGAGCCAGTCATTACTCGTGTTGGAAAGAAAGGCTTTCATACAGATTTCAGTAGGTCCCAAGGAAAGGAGAGATGGATATGAGTATTGTCCACATAGCATTGATAGTGTAACTGCCTCTTCCCAATATCACCAAGTGGTAGCATACATATTGTAAACAGAAGTGGATATATTGAATTGTCTTGAGCATCCCCAGTTCAGAGGTAAGGCTGGAAATGAGCTAGCAGCATAGACCCCTCTCTAGGTGCACCCCCAGAAAAGGAGGAGATGAAGCAATCAAGACGTTTTTTGAGAGGGTAACAGAAGCTGTGGACAGACATCATCAGGGCATTTGATACTATACCACATGCCAACATTGTCAACTAGATAAATGTGCTCCAGACTGATCCTGACCCCTATACAGTTATATGGATAGCTAAATGTCTGCGAGACAGAACCCACATTGTAAAGGTGGCAGGTGCTTCTTCAGAGAACATGAAGGTAACCCGTGGGATACCACAGGGAAGGTAACCAGTGAGATACCACAGGGTTCCATGCTGGAACCTCTGCTATTCAGCATATATTTCTCTGATATCCACATTAGAAAAACAGAAATTGTGGTTAACAAAGTTTACCAGTGATTGCAAACTGGCTGTTATACTTAAATTCTCTTTTAATATGTAGAAGCTATAATATGAACCTACCCATGTTAAGAGTTGGTGCACTGAAAATGGGCTAACACTAAATGCTAAAATGTACAATATTGTTCAAATTGGCAAACATGCCTTCCACCCAACTTATAGAATAGAAGACACCCCACTCCAAAATGAAGATATGAGAGAACTGGGAACATGGTTAGAAAATTCCCCTCTGTTGATCATCATGTTGCAACAGTGGTCAGTAAATCCCTCTAACCAGCACAACTGATCACAAAGGGTATTTCCTCTAGATCCAAAAAAGTATTTGCCCCTTAATATTCTGCACTGTTCAGACCGATCATAGAATACAATGCCCCCTTTGGAATGCATCTTACTAAACATATCAAGCAGTTGGGGAACCCCAAAGGGTACTTACAAAAAAGATCATGGGTCTAAAACACCTGAGCCATCAAGAGAAACTGGAGGCCATATCCCTGTATTCAATATCTGATAGACTCCTTAGGGGCTATATGTGCCCATGTCTTCTGACCTATTAGGGATATAACAGTCCAAGTGATATTATTTCTCCTCACAAAATGAGTACCCTTACTCAGGAGCAAATCTGCTGTCCATATCAAGCAATGGGACACACTATTTTCTTTAAAAATAATTTAGACTGTTGGATGGGTGTTCATGAATTCACCCCTGTTATGACTGGTATATCACTCCTTGAAAAAAGGAGATAAGGTCTAGGGGTGGGTACTGGCAAGATGTAAATGTCCACAAGGCCCAGTGGCTTGTACATTCTAGGATTCAATAAATCTATGCAGAATTGGGCCAGATTACCAAAAACCAAGTCAAGTCCAGTGGTGAATTTAAGGAGGACCACATGACTGATGAGCTTTAGCCAGAAGCAGACCATTAGCCACGTGAACAAATGCTGTGTTAGGGCTACACCAAGCTTGGTAAGCTGTAAAACAGAGTAATATGGAACAAATAGTCCCTAAAACTCCAAAAATAATTCATGCTGTCTACTCACTTCTTTGTCAATAATCTCTGCATTAAAGAAAAAGTTAATGATATGGTGGTAACAATGTACAATGCTTCGATCTAAGGTACAATTCTAGAAGACATGGAAATATATCTGTTTGCAGAAAGGATTAGGCAATATAAAAATAAATTGACTGGGAACAACTAAGCAAAGCACAAACAATTCATTGGTCCTGGACCATCTCACACAAAATGAGTTTCAGATTTAAAACCATCCATGTGAACTTTTCAAAACTGATACTTATCCCAAGTCCAATCAGGGAATTCTCTATCTGAGCAGGCTATAAGCCTTGTCTGTGCATTCTATTTAGGAAAAAAAACAAATGCACAATCAGTTGTTGGAAATGCATTCTGACTGATGAGACAGACACAGCTGCACAGTCTGTTCACAACAGAGAAGAGAATGACTGGTTGATTTTACACATAAATCTACTTGAGCAAATGACATGCCTTCTACTGGTACCCCCTGACTGGTGCCTACAATAATCCAGTCCAGTGCCAACATTTTCCCCAAGATGCAAGCTTATATTCAACTTTTTTCCAAATGTGCAGGCTTAGAGCTCTAAACAGTACCCTGTCTTATGCAGACCAATTAAGGCAGGTTGTACATGAAGAGGTATGAACTGATACAGTGTAGCAGTTACAGCTCTATTGAATGCTGCACGCAATGATCAGAATCATTTACTCTGTAGACAAATAAGCACTGGATGAGGACTACAAATAAGTCAGTTAGTAACATTGTTTAGGTTCCAGTACTTCATCAGCTCAACATTAGGGCCAATAAAGCTCGACAATGATAGGTAGAAATGGACGTTGTCTAGGTCTGGCCAGGAGACAATTTGCACAACATATTTAAGATAATCATACCAAGTACAAAGACCAAATCCAATGGATAGCCATGTCTGTGGGTAGCAGAGACAGCTGTCTAAGCAAACAAAAGTCTCTAGACAGAAAGTCTTTCACAACAACCATGGACTTGTCATTCAACAAGATATTAAGGGCACACAAAACACGTTTAGCTGAATCATCACTAAATAAAGGAAGAAATCCATGAAATCCATGAAGAGCTTCAAAATGACCTTCACTGTAATAGTTGAATGGTAAATGAGAAGGAACCAACATTTTCTTCCTACTGCCATAACAAATGAGTTGGTGTCTCTATCTAAACCAAATTCATCATTAACCTAAAGCATGTTCCTACCCTGCATGATGGTGTCACAATCCAGGGAGCTGCATTATTCAGACCTGGGGGGGTGGATGAGTGTTGGGGGGGTATGGATCAAACTGATGAATCATGTGGCCAAGTCTTGGGAACGAATTTAAAGCCTACATCATGTGATATGTCAGCAGTAATACTGGCCCGTTTGCAGACTATCTTTTCATTTGAGTAGAGACTCCTATATGAGACCATGAAATTGTGGGTTCCAGCTAGTGGCCTGTGCTACGAGACAGAGTCTCTGGGGATCACATGATAGCAAGGTGCCCTATGCTCATCATAACATTTCACAGCAGAGAGGCTAGATACCATCCTAATTGATAAATTTAAATCCCATGCAAGGGGCACCACTAAGGGCTATCTATCCCTTGCATTATCTCTATGATTCTAAGGCAGCTCGAAATGATGGCATATCTTTTTCACTGAAAGAGATATCCTCAAATACATGAAGAGACAAGGCAGGAATCATGAGATATAGTTTACTGATTCATCTCATGTCTAGACTACTTAAAAGATGAGAACTGCCAAACAAATTATCTACAATTACTGTACCAGTCAGGATACTCCTAGGTGGCAAAATCATGCATTGTTACATGTTAAAGGCCATCAAAGTATAACAATATGCAAGTGTAATAACTCAGTTAAGCTTCTTGGTAAAATGTAACAGTAAACAGCAGTTAAGAACACTTAAAGATTCAATTGCTGGTTTAAAATAATGTCAGTTCAGTCTTATGAAAAAATAAGATGATGAAAAGGACCAAATAGGCATTAAAGGAAATTGAAGCACATACAACAAAAAGCAGGAGATACTTAACTTATGGTCTCAGGATGAACTGGAAAGAAAATTCACAGTATGGTCAAAATGTTACACAGGTACATTCTGAGACAGTTCAAAGCTTTTTCAGGCTATAAAATTAATAAACATAAAACAAAGTCTATAGTTGTAAACTATGTCCCTATTCATGAATTGCTTCAGCAGTACTCATATTTTTGCAGACATGATGAAATGAAGCATTTTGGAGCATGGGTTAAAAGGATTCTGTTATGGTAGCTAAGGATATGAGGGAAGATATTAAATGAAAGAATACAAACATTGAGAAACTGTAAGCTCTTACCTATTGATATGGCTAGCAAAATACAAGCAATCAAATTGTTTTAGTCCCTTTAGTTTTATATAGAGATCATGCATATTTTTATCAACCAGAGGAGAAGTTGTGGATATTATTTAATAAACAGTTGAAGGATTTTATCTGGGAGTGGAAGAGGGCAAGAGTCAAGTGGGATAAGCTGATCCTTCCAACAGAGCAAGGTGATTTAAGATTACCTGATTTGAAGGGACATTTTAGAGCTACACAGTTAAGGCTGTTATATATAGCACAAGTGGAAACTGATGATAATGAAGCAGTTGGGAAATTCAAAAAATAAGGAGAAAGTGGGATTTTGGATGCAGACCCTTAAGGAGAATAATAACAGCCATACAGAATATTGTATTCATAAAATAGTAGAATGTATTCTAAGAATTAAACCAAAACTTGAATAGAAAAATGAGATTCTGCCTATAGGGGTGACTTCAATTAGGGGTACAGAAAATAGGCAAGACGGGGCTGGAATTTACTAGAGGAAGCTGGCAAAGGAAGCATGGTATTGTGAACAAATAATTAAAGAGGGAAAGGTAAAAGAATGGGAAGAGGCCAATCAGAGTATAGCAAAGAGAAAGGGATTGGGAAATCCTAGCTGCAAGACCTGCACTGGTTGAATTTTTAGTTGAATCTAGAATAGAAGTCGTGTTAAAAAAAGGGATAATTAGGAGGGTATATAAAATATTGCAGGATAACTACAGGAATCAATCAGAGGAGGAAAGAAAAGATTGGGGAAAGAGATTAGATAAGCGATTCACTAAGAAACAATGTGGGGATGAATGTTTGGCTCCCAAATATGCAACAATGTCTAGAAGATTTAGAAGTGTTTGCATAGATGCTTTTATACCCCAAGCAGACTCCAAAGAACTTTTCCTCAGGTAGTTGGCAAATGCTGGAGGTGTGACAGAGAAGGAAAAAGGTAGCTGGGAGCATATGTTTTCAGAATGTAATGATTTGTCAGAGTTTAAAAATTCACTGCAGAGTACTCTGGGCAAGAAAATGAATGTAAGTTAGGAAATCATTTTTTGAGTTAGGATACAAGATCGGAATAGTCTAAACATAGTAAGGTCTTGTTAAGTTTAGTTGTGGTGGCTGCCAAAAAAGGAATTACTAGAAAATGGAAATTGAACTCTAAACCAACCATACTTGATGTAGTAAACATTGCAACAGAGAAAAGAACAGGAAGTGGGATCTTTAGAAAGCAGGAGGAAAGTGCATAGAAAAAAATGGAAATTGTGGAAACAATACATACAGAAAAAATGTTTTGGAGGAGGAATGAGAGTTAAGATAAGGCAGGAACTGAACAGTTGTATTGGATTATTGTATTATATAATATTGGATTGATTATATTGTATAGAAGAATATATGTGATATATAATATTTGCTAATGTGAACTTGTTATGGTTTGTTTACTTTTATATAAATATAAGTTTGCCTATGTCACAAGTAATAATTCAATAAAGGTGTTTAAAAAAAAGTATCAGGCAGGTTATTAGTGCAAATACAGGTGGAAATCATTGTTCCATTTCTTTTAACTGATAAAAATTAAAGGGTTCCAAAAAGAGATGAGAGCCAGTACAGTTCTCAGATGAAATTGTCAGAAAAAAAGTGTTTCTGTTCACTTATAAAATGCCAACAGCAAAAATCAGATAGTCTAATATCTAGACACACATGACGTGACATCTGAAAATGATATAATGTAGACTTGGTGAACATCTTCAATAAGCAGAACTGTGAACAAAGGTGCAGGAGGAACCTCTGTCTGATTACAAAAATAATGATCAATGATACAGTTCAAAGATATTAGACTGGGAGAAAAACAGTAGTGGAGTATCAATGGAGGCATCCAAGGAAAGTGTGGTCACAGGTTACAGTATGAGAAAAGCCCTCCACAAAGAAAGAAAACACTTCATAAGCCCTAGGCCTTAAACTGCATTGGTAAGCTAAGTGGAAAAAAGCTGCTGCCTATGTAGTCACCACTGACCATTTCAGTGAAACCCAACTTACCACTTTGGGCAAATGACATTGAAAGTAACAATTTGGAAGACCTGAGAGGTGGAAGGGCTTCACCCCCCCCACCCCTTTACTCCCTAAACTATTATAACTTACCCCATTGTCAAGGTGGCACAATATGTGGGTTAGTTAAAAAAAATCCCAAAATTAAACCCATTTCATGGAAAAAGTATGAAGAGTTATGTTTTGTTGAAAACTATATTTCTTACAGTATAAGATCAACTAGTCGAAACAGAGCTCACTGTTTGCAATCTGAACATAGCACAGGAGCACTTGAACCAATGCACCTACAGTGTTTCAGTGGCACTACTGGTCCTGCAATAAACATAGTCATATTACTTACCCTAGTATTACAGCTGTATCCCACAAGACTGTTCCATATATGTTCTGCACATATACTCTGCTTCTACCTTGCTTCCTTCATGATGGATACATTGATATTGAGTAATCACTGCCTCCATCCCAGGATGAGTCTTTCATTGCTAGAGTTATTTGCTGAATTTGGGTTGTGTAAGCTGCAATCAGGGATGCCTCATGGCTGTAACTTTCTTTTATATTATCTAGACCAAATATTTTTCCTTTTTAACTAGCCTGAAATTTACAGAGTATGCAGTAAAATAAAAACAGCATTTGCTGCATCTATCTTAGAAGCTGTTTAATGAAATTTTTAACAATTTGTTTAATGTATTTCTTTTAAAGTCTGATATCATAAAGCAGAATTGGTTAAAAGAAGTGGGAAGAGGGTGTTAACACATTTTCCTAAGATGTACATAGTTTTTATTTATTACCATAGTGGTTTACCTGGACTGTAATAGGTGTTGATCCTGAATGTATAATGTGACTGCTTTACCCTGAATGGATGGGCTCAGAATTATATACACCCTCTTACATTTCTTGAGGGTAAGATTAACTTTACTATAATTTAACTTAGAGTATTACTTCCTTATATGACAAGCGAGCAAAAAAAATCCTTCATGCAGAAATAAATCGCATGCTTGGGTTACTATATAATGGCAGTTACATGCATGCTATTTTATTAACAATTTTATTTTAAAGGTCATATGTCATCTATGATATGTAGCTTAATCAATGGATCAGACTATGGCAACTATGATTAATAAATGTGCCTTTATTTTTGATATTCATCTGAGTTGCTGCAATAGTCCTTCTGTAGCTGATTACTCAGTGTGTCAGACTATGCTGCAAAGCTTCTTATATTGAGGAATGGAAGGTTATTCCAAGGATAAAGTAACATTCATGGTCAATGAATAGAAAATAGTTGCTTAGGGAGTAGTTTTATCTTAGTATACATCATTGTGAAATTCATCTTCTGCTCTAATTAAAACAGAGAGTTTAGAGATGGAAAGAAAATAGCAGGCACTCTTGAGAACATAGATGGTGAGCATACCAGCTGCATATATATTACACATTACAACAGAAAAGCCAGCAATACTGGAAGATAAGTGTTAGAAATTCTGCAAAATAACTGTGCTCTGAGATTTTAACATTGTTACTGAATGCCAGCTACTCTAACACTGAAAACTAACATTTTAATATGATATTCTGCAAACAAAATCTGCATGATATATTTTTTTAAATGAACAATACCTTTTTAGTCTGTTGTGCTATAACCTGAAAGGGAGAAAGAGCAAAGGAAGTACTTATACTCAAAACCTGAAGTCTAATTTAAATTACAGTCCATCTGAATGTGACAATAGCACATCAAGACATATGCCAGAATTCAAGAGTTATTTTCATGCACTGACTCAGGTATCACCTCATAACTGATAGCACTAGAGGAATATAAAAGGATTACATATTGTCAGAGGTGCCTTACCAATAACACTGTATCAGTCTTTGTGTATTAAGGTACTTTCATTACAATCTGTATGTATATTTCAAATAAATCAAAGTATCAGAATACAGGCATTTATAATGAGACTAAAAACAGGCAGGTCTGGAAAAATGCAGGATTGTATTTCTTTACTGAAGGTGAGTGAGTGAGTGAGTGAGTGAGTGAGTGAGTGAGTGAGTGAGTGAGTGAGTGAGTGAGTGAGTGAGTAATTAAGTGACATGCAATATAAGGAGCTTTAAGTATATACTGGGCTCATACATATGCAATTAAATTGAGAGGGCAGTGAAGGTGGTGATATATATAACCACATAATATCAGAGATAACCAATCAAGCAACAGGGGTTGAATATAAAGGCACCCCAGTTATTCAAAAACATATCATGGCAGCTCTCAGAAACAACAGTACAGCTTCAGTTGGGTTAACTTAATAGCATTCATTTTTCCTTTGTTTACATCTGGGTTTTCTTTAACCTTTAATTATTCACCCGGGGGGGGGGGGGGGGATAAGGAAATGGAAAATAACTGAGGATGTAAGAAATCATTAGTGGATGATTATAAGGATGGTGAGACACTTTTTTGATATTTTAGTGGTATCATGATAGCATAGATACATTATAACAAATTAAACAAAATACAATTTTACACACCTTTTCATTTTAAAACCCAAACCTGAGCATTGAACTATAACATAACAGCCAAAGACAGAGCTTCCTAACATAATATTTTTAACTACATAATATCAGAGATAACCAATTAAGGAACAAGGGTTGAATATAAAGGTTCCCTTGTTTGTCCCCAACTGAACTGAGGTGGGCTACCAGCCACAACTCAGAGATGAGATACCAGACAACTAGAGGCTTCTGAGCTTCCAAAAAACATAAGCTGCTTGTTTTTTTCTTATTTATTCTATTTACTGTACTTTTTTAATGCCTGCCACCTACCTTTATACTGTATTTATTTTCTGTGTATTAAACTACACTATTGTACTGTAATTGTCTGCTTTATTGTGCCTATTAAATCAAATTTTTATTTCTGT
>NC_056737.1:741705373-741735373 GCF_019279795.1 Protopterus annectens | reverse complement strand
CAAAGAGGGGGAGTTGTTGTTGTTGTTGT
The DNA here is from genome assembly GCF_019279795.1 of Protopterus annectens. Lineage (NCBI taxonomy): Eukaryota > Metazoa > Chordata > Ceratodontiformes > Protopteridae > Protopterus > Protopterus annectens. Next base: position 741,735,344 of record NC_056737.1, on the reverse strand, counting down.
TGTTATTAACTGTTTTTAATTACTTCTTACTTTGAGGCAGAAGTCTGTTTTCTTAGTAGATTAATAGATATTTTAATGAAGTGTTGTATTGGTCGCATTCAGGATGGATTAACATTGTCTTCTGCAAGCAGTTTTGATTTAAGCATATTGCAAAGTAACTCCCAAACAGGCAGTGTTCTTGTCACTACAGGATGTTTACTAAAGTGAGAGTATGCAAAGAACTACATATATAACGTTCTCATGGAGAACATAACATTTACTACAGGTTTAAAAAGACATGGCTTACTAATTTACAGATATGCAGAGAGACATGCACAGTATGTTTAACTGTTATGTTCTGGTGTGTATGCATTTTTATTATATGCTGGAGTCTTTATTGCTGCTTATCGAGAAAAGCTGTTTTCCAGACTCTAAAGGTTAGAAAGAGGTGTTTTATACACTTCAAGGATTGTGACAAGTTATGACCAGTTTACAAATCATAAAGCATTATCTTCTTCCCCTGTCATACTGTATTTTTATTTAATTGTTTTATCAGTTAACATTAAGTAATGTGCATTCAGTTACAGAATAGTATAGTAAATTCACAGAGAGCCATTGCTTGGTTTCTGTTACATGATGTACTTTTCTTTTTTTTTTTTTGAATCCACATAAAGGTCAGATTTTTTTTTTATTTTACATTTGTTTACCGGGGGAGGTCTGACTGGACAAAGCTGTCCATTTTCAGCAGAGGCCCAGGGAGAAAAGCTCCAGAACAATTGCTAACATACTATACATAAGATATTTACGTGAGCATATTGGTTTACACAGTTATAAAATATAGCAGATATATGATTGCATAAGATATTTACATAAGCATAATGGTTTAGACATACAATTAAAAGTATAGTAGGTAGTAACATATGATTGTTCATGCAGTAAGTTTAGTAGAGATAATGTTGAAGATGTACTAAAGATAAGACAAGAAAGGAAAAAACTAAAAAAACACTAGCCAGATTGTCAAAGCAGGAGAATATAAACAAGTTCACGTGAGGTTCATTGACATTTTAAGGGAAACTGTGAAGACTGTGCATAAAACATATATTCCTATCCATAATTCATACCTCAGTCTCAACCTCTTAGAGCAAAAAATCTAGACAAAGCCTAAAATGATGGGGGAACAAGTAGGGACAGATTTTAAATATTGCTCTTACAAACTTAGAAAGTTGATAGAATAATAGATTTTGCATTAGCCTGAAATTTCTGAAGGATGTGGACTCTTCAACTCAAATGTTTATCATTTTTTAATGACTTCAATCCTCAGCTATTTGCCAGAAAAGTACAGATTTTAGGAAAAACACAAAAAATATGAGGCAAAAATCTGGACATTCTGCGAAAATCTGTTCAGTTGAGAGGTATAATGGTGCTTACTGCAGTATTAAGTTTTCTTTGCATAAACATGTACAAAAGCAAAAATCAGCTAGTTTTATGTATTTATTTTTTGTTGTTGTCCAGGTTAGCATGATGCACATGTTAATCATTAGTGTAGCTGAAACACATCAGAAAATGTTTTTTTTTTTTAATCCCATACCTGACACTTTTTTGTTTGTTTTTGTTCAGTAACATCATTGATAGAAGATCTGCAAGATATTGACTACAAAGTTAGTAGTAGCCCATTGGATTCTTTAGGTTGTGTTATAACTTCAAAGTCAATGCATCAGACAAGAAGCGATCATTCAGATATAGTAGCAATATGATATAGTTCATTACTGACGGCAATTCGTTTTCAGAATTCTTCACGTTGTAGGTTTTGCATCATTTTAAGATGCAGATAAAATAAGTTGAACTGAGCAGTGTTAATGGTGGAAAAGCAAGATGTCAGTGAAGAAACTAATGAGTCAGGATAGGGAATATAAATACTTGTTCTGTAATAACTCTCAAAATCCACGCCTACTGTGTTTGCTCGGTGTGTCGACTGCAAATCCTTGGCAATACTAACTCAATACTAAATTTATCTGCTAGAGATCTTGCCTTACTGAGAATGTCATTCCTAAAGTGTTCTTCAGCATGCTCCTTGAATATTTCAATGAGTCTGTTGATGTGTTGTTGAGCCTCTACTATATCAAGTTAAACAGACTGAAACATCTGGGCAACAGGCTCAAGAACTGATGAGTAATTTGCAATAATGAAGAGAAAAATAAGATACGTGCACGAAGAGGAAGCACTAACATATGTGCATTTTGTCTGGTTTCACCAGCAGTGCTATTCTGAAGATCTGCCAGTCAAATATTTTCTCAAAGTTCTGACTAAACACACGAATGGTTTTATATTACTCAGTCCATCATGTCTCACACAGAAGTGGTATATTTGGTGCCAATGCTCATCATTTTGGACTGTCACAAAAAAAAAAAATAATCTTCTTGATAACACCAACAGCACTATTTATTTCAGGAACATCATTCAGATTATTGACTACAAGGTTTAGTCTGTGAGACGCGCAGTGGATAAAGGCTGTTTTTGGATACTTTTCATGAATCTTTGCCTGACCACCATTCTGGATGCTTGCCATTATGGAGCAGCCATCATAGCCTGTCTGAGTAAATTTTCCAGGTCTAGATCACACTTTATGCATTCACTGACAATGACATTTGATACAGACTGTGCATCTCTCACAACAATGGGAACAAAAACCTCAAACTCTTCTCGGATACAATCATCATCAACAAACCAACTAGTGATGAAGCTGCCTTGCAACCCACGGTGAAGTGACTGAGGAAATAATACACAAGTTAAGCAGAGTGGGCCTTTCAAGAGAGGAGAAAATGCAAGCCACGGTGAGTACTGAGACAACCAACTATATCTGAATATAGTTGTTAATAAATAATGACATGCATTTCAGTTTCAGACTTCATATTATTCAGAAAAATTAATTATAACATAAATCCTTTTATTCTATCAACTTTCTAATGTGTCCCTAGTTTTGGGCCTTTATCCCCAACATTATAACAGGCTTTGCCCAGATTTCTTGGGTAACAGATTGAGAGGTATGGTTTGTATGTGTGTCTGTATGTATGTATAAGAAGGAGGAAACATATCCCTCAGCTGTCCAGGTTTTTGGAGAATGTCCAGATTTTGCCCCATATTCCTCATAAAAAGCATTGAAGTTGCTAAATAATGACAGACATTTGAGTTTTAGATGTCATATCCTTTAGAAAAATGCATACTAACATAAATCCTGTTATTCTAGCAATGTTCTAAGTTCATGAGGGCAATATTTATAATCTGCTCCTATTTACTTTGGGCTTTGTCCAGATTTCTTGCACTTAGAGGTTGAGGTGTGTGTTAAAGAGAGTGAAATGCCCTAGAGTTAGCAGGTGGAATTTATTTTCAAGTGCATTTTCAAGGAATTGTGAGCTTCAAGGGAAGAGAGTTTTACTGCTGTTCATGCTAAGCCTGCTTAAAATGTGCAACTGTTTTGTTTAGCAAATGGTATCACTATTGTGGTATAGAATTTTTAAAGCAGCACAGCAGGTAGCATACTTGCATCTTGATACAGAGGGCTGTAGGTTCTACTCCCACAACATGTAGATTTGTATTTTAAGGGGGTGTATGTCCTCCTTTGGATGAGATGCCTAATAACTATTAACTTGTTTTTCAGCTTGCCACCCATTCCCTATTGCAATATACCAGCTTACCATTTTTTAATATAACATAGGCAATTTATTTTTCAAGGGCAGCAGGCAGTGAATTTGTAGATGAAACACTGAAATATAAAGTTGTTTTCTAGCAACAACCTCTTCACTGGTTTCAGATCTCTTTAATGTGGAATTATTCAGATGAGTTTTACTTCTGCAAAGATTCTGCATATTGATTGATATTGTTGGATTGTATGACAGAAGTTTGAGTAGCGTGGCCCTTTATGGTTGAAATGTTCTGAACTGGGCAGGTTGTCATTATTGGTTCATATGATTTGTTTCATTGCTTAAAGGAAAAATGTTCAGAACTATAAATTTAAAACACACTCTAACAAGTGGTGCCGTATTATACAAGGGATATAATTCAATTATTATATAGGATAATTAGTACAGTCAGGAAGGTGAATCAAATAACTTTTGCATGGTTCTAAAAATGTGTGCAAGGAGTCTATGATTTGAAAACTTCAAAAAAGGCAAACTATATCCTCCTAGGTGAAGGTATAATGCATTCCAAGCCCCATCCCAAGCTGGAAGTGGTAACTATGCCGAAGCTTACACTAAAGCCCTGTACAGTTACTTGCATAAGTGTATAAACTCATCTATACCAGAAAGAATCAAAGCCAGAGCCCCAAGTAAAACAAGATGGCATGGTGGGCATCCAGCATCAACAAACTTTACAATAAACACAAAAAGTTGCTCTCCAAGATAACAAAGGCAAGGCCCCAACAATGGAAAAGCACCCTCCTCAGCATCAACAGGCAAATAAGACAACTTGTCAAGTCCTCCAAGGGTTCCTTTGAGAGAAACCTAGCAAGTACAGCCAAGGATAACCATAAGGCCTTTTATAGCTAAGTACGTAACCTAGAGGGTAGGACCCAAGCATGTACAGAACTAGTGGCTAACAGAATCACACACACATACACACACACACACACACACACACACACACACACACACACACACACACACACACACACACACACACACACACACACACACACACACTGACCCCACAGAGATAGCAAACCTGCTAGTGGATAGGTATGGCAAAATTTTCATTCCCTTATCCACTCCTAACTTACAATAGACCTCCCAAACTCCCTACATATCTGAAAAGCAGGTCCTCAAAGCCTTGTCCAAGGCAAAAAAACAAAACCTCTATGGGACCAGACGACATCTCAGGCTGTCTTCTAAACAGGCTAAAACATGAACTAGCATCACCATAAAGTACCCTTTTCAATAACAGCCTAATCACAGGCTTTGTTCCTGCTGAATGGAGAACAGCAACAGTTATTTCTCTCCACAAAGGTGGCCTAGCAATAGACCTGTGGAATTATAGACTCATAAGCCTGACTAGCCTTACCTGTAAGGCCATGGATCATATCATTATGGACCTGATAAATAAAGATATAGGTGACCTCCAAACCCTGGATCCTACCCAGTTTGGCTTCGTGAAGAGCAGATCCTGGCTGTTAAATCTGGTGAATTTCTTTGAAAATGTGACCAAGGCCATTGACAAGGGAAAATCTATGCACACAGCATACCCTGACCTGGTAAAGGCTTTTTTCAGAAACCCACATTCAGGCATTACTGATAAACTTAGCAAACTGAATGTAAACCCCTTCATTGTAAGATGGGTTGCCATCTGGCTCACAAACCAGACACACACTATCAAAGTGGGTGACTCCACATCAACCAGCTGATCTGTTACCAGTGGAGTGCCATAGGGGTCAGTGCTGGGCACCCTACTGTTTAGTATATACTTCTCAGAAGTTCAGGTGAAAACTAAAGGGTTGTGAATCCCCAAATGATGTCAGTATACTCCAGGAGGGTTTCACACAGCCCAATGGCTGGTGTATTAGTCACTGTCTCAAGCTGAATGCAAAGAAATGCATCATCATTCCCTTCAGCACAAACAATGTCCCCTCACAATATCAAATCAGCAACAATGCCGCAAGTACCCATGAAGTGGTAAGGGATCTGGGATCACAAGTTGACTGTTGACTACGATCTTAACGTCAACCACCATGTGTCTACTGTAGTAAGGAAAGCTTTCTACATAGCATACTTGATTAGTAAAGGCATCACCTTGAGAACAAAAGAAGTTATAACCCACCTATATTTGGCAGTTATCTGGTCCATAATTGAGTATAATACCCCATTTGGCATATACCGTACTAAGCACCTGCAGAAATTAGAGAGACCTCAGAGGTTTCTAACAAAGAAGATCAAGGGGCTCCAGCATGTGCCTTACACAGACTGACTAAAGTCCCTGTCACTATATAGTATAGACTTCATAGAGAAGACTTATGCCTGGCCTACAGAGCAATCTAAGACCCAAACCTAATGAACTTGCTGCATATCCATAAATCAAACGGGACAAGGGCTACCTGTTCTAGGGACCTAAATATGGCCTGTGACTTAAATAGAACATGCTGGATGGACAGATTTATCTCTCAGCAGCTGCTGCATCTTTGGGACAGGCTGCCAATTCATGCGAATTAGAGCACCTCTATGACACTGTTCAAGAGGAACCTGGACGAGTTGTATGGGCACTGTAAATTCTTACTGGGGATAGAGCCCACAACCTTCCTGGACATGGGCAGTCATCACAAAATGCATTCTTGGATACTGACTAACATTTCTATGGTATTACATTGGGATGAAATGGCTAGGTTTAAAATGACCTACGGGTCGATAACCTAGTAATCACCTATGATCCGATAATGTGACACTGTCTTTAACTTACATCCCTCACCATTCTGCTTTCCTTCTGATTATCCTCTACCATTCATTTGTAACCTGCTGCCCTTTTCCAGAGCTAGGCTTGTGAGCATTGGTGTATAACTGCACCAACACTCTGTCCTGCACATCTGCAGGCAGTCTGATTCTGCACCTTTAGCATAAACTACTTTAAATCAATCCACAACCCCTTTTCAATCTACCCCAATGGAGTACATCCTAATCCCCCTCTAACTTCTAGATATCTTAACAACCATCACACAACTTTCTTTTACCCATATGTCTCTCCGTTTTATTTTACTCTTACAAGCCACCCTGTTCCTTACCTATCTCTTACCTTTTATCACTAGTAATCTAGTATACTAATTCTCATGCACTGCCTCTCCCACTCCCTCTGTATATTTAAATGTTGTCACACTGTTATTTATGTAGTCTTACCTCTACTTCCTTGCACTCCTCTCCCCAACAGTTCTCATAGAACTCAAACTACAACCTGCATTATTTAAATTTACAAATTTCCTCTATTTCTGTACTACCCCTTTGTCCTCAAATGCCCTCAAAGTCCCATTACTACCTAGTAGGCCTTACAAAATAATTATACCATGGTTCATCATGGTACCATGCCACTCAGATTCTTAACTCCCAGCAGTCTTTGCTGATGATATATTACAACTCCATTTCAAAAATCTTCACCCTATAACACTATCCATATAGGTCATTGTTATATCAGCCTGACCCATATGTCAGACTCTTCAATGCTGGAAGGAAATAGAAACATTGAAATGTAGAGTCTCTGCTCCATAGTCATATGCTGACCTTTGTCAACGATTAGCACAAACTGTACATCTTTGATAAATCTTTTGACCTTCCTGCCTTACTACTTTGAACCTTTTTCCTTACCTACTGCTGTATATTACTACATACCTCTCATTCTGAGCATTCTCTTTACTCCTATACCAGAAGATCAAACATTTTAAGATGTTCTGTGAAATAAGGAACAACTGAGAGATATGAGCTTCTGTGTGACATAAGAGTGAAAGATCGATAAATACTGAGGAAGCTGTTTAGGGTATGACTCAGTACTCAAATGTTTTTGAGTGTTAACAGAACTTTGTGTTTCTTTTTTCCATGGATGAATTTGTGTGGAGCTCTGGATGCTGTTTTAAATAGCTGAATGTGAAGCAAGCACATTTTATGGTATCTCCATTTCTTTCTTTTATTGTTGCTTTGAAGAAAATGGATTAAAAGTTAAAAAGTCTTGTTTTGCTCCTGTTTTTTCATTTTTATTTTTATGCATATTCTTGATTGTATTTATTTTATGCTTCAGTCTCATTCTGTGGGTTTGTTTTATGGCCATGAGGTTGACATACTGAAGATGCATTGTTTAACGATTGTTGACTATTTTTAATGTTGTTTTAAATGTGCTATTGTGCTATCTTTTCTAACAATTTTTATTATGCTGCATTTGCTTTGGGTGGAGTTGGGATTCATTGTAGAGTGATTTAGCTGTGTGTGAGGCTTATACAGATTGCATTCCTATTTTCCTGTTTTGCAGTTTTGTCATTCAAAGTGTATTTGAATTAAAAAAGTTTTTTTTTTTTTGCTTTTCATCTTAGATTGAATTATATGTGACATTATGATACCACAGCTGACCTAGAAAGTGTTCACTTCCTCAGTAAGCTGTAATTTCTAATAATTTGATTAGCTGGCTTGTTTATTATAACTCCTAGCGTGTATAACAAATTCTTTTCTTGGTATAGAGTTTATTGGTTTTATAGTTGCAAGGTAATTTACTCTTTAGACCTGTCATATATTCATGTGTCACTGGTATTTCTGGATACATTGTATAACAATATAATTGAATTTTTTAATAGGCATTGCATAATATAGTATGTAGGAAATTCAGCATTATACCCCAGTATGTGTTGATGAGGAGTGTGTTTATATTACGTACTCACTTTTTGTATAGCCTAGAAAGGAGGGTCTACCAATTTGTGGGTAGAAATTATTAGGTCATATATGATCATATCATGGCCAATAGAAATGTTGGAGAAGAATAATTCAAAGTAACATTTTTAATACCAAGAATATCAAGAATATTGTTACTCCTAGTTGTACTAGGACTAATTTGTTCTAAGCTGTTTTGATTAATAAAATCCAATAATGTTTGTGAGTGTTTGTTGCTGCCATAGTAATTTCCCCAGTCTATATCTGGATTACTGAAGTCCCTATATACTTTCAATTTTGAATTGTAGTAGATAGTTTGGATAGTTTTCATAGTCAGTCATGGGAGGAGTTCTATAATACCAAATGAGGCTGAATTAAGACATATTGGTTGCAATTTTTATTTGTAAGAGGTATAACTCAGAGACTTTTCTATTAATTATACTTTTAAGAAGTCTGATAAAAGTACTGTGACTTTATCACATTTCTCCTTGGCCTACAGCAATAAAAGAACATGACAGACTGTAAATGCTGTAATGAGTTAGTATCTTTAAATGCACCAAAATATAATAAAACAGCATCACATGTCCAAAACCAAGCCATCAACTTAAAATGTCTAACTGTTTAACTTGGAGTTGTTCCTTTTTAATTAAATGAATATAATCAGCGTGTGACTGCTTGATTGTTTTATTTAGTGCAATATACAAGTTATGGGGGCTCTTGAAGTTGATAAAGGGCTCAACCCAAACAAGGTTTTGAAACTATCCAGTCATTTGTTTGAACTTTTACATGCATCAAGGTTACTGCCACCTAAGTTGTTGTTGGGTCATTTTTTTGTGCACAATTTATGTAAATCTAAAACAAGATAACTGTACTGGCAGAAAGCTCTATTTTTAGTACTTACACTCCACAGGCAGTAGGTATAATACATCAACTGCATAGCAAGCATGATGGTAATACATCTCAGGTCAGACTGACAGGTCCTGAATCTCCTGCTTATGGCATCAAGTCCTTAGCCACTAACTCAAGGTCAGGACTTTGCATAATCTCAGGTCCCATTTGGAGAAAAGTTATAATTTCACTACATAGGTGGCAATTTTATTTATCAGTAAAATTTTTTTCCTGATAATTTTTTATTAGAATTTCAAATTTAATAACAGTAAAACACCCCTCAATAACAATGAAGTAACTAAGTTAATATCAGATAAAACAGAACATAAATCTACCCCATTGGAGTACATCCTGATCCCCCTCTAACTTCTAGATATCTTAACAACCATCACACAACTTTCCTTTACCCATATGTCTCTCCGTTTTACTTTACTCTTACAAGCCACACTGTTCCTTACCTATCTTTTACCTTTTATCACTAGTAATCTAGTATACTAACTCTCATGCACTGCCTCTCCCACTCCCTCTGTATATTTAAATGTAACATTTTTACTACCAAGAATATCAAGAATATTGTTACTCCTAGTTGTACTAGAAATAATTTGCTCTAAGCTGTTTTGATTAATAAAATCCAATAAAATTTGTGAGTGTTTGTTGCTGGCATAGTAATTTCCTCAGTCTATGTCAGGGTGACTGAAGTCCCTATATACTTTCAATTTTGAATTGTAGTAGTCAGTTTGGATAGTTTTCATAGTTAGTCATGGGTGGAGTTTTACAATACCATATGAGGCTGAATTAAGACATATCGGTTGCAGTCTTTATTTGTAAGAGTTATAACTCAGGGCCTTTTCTATTAATTATACTTTTAAGAAGTCTTTTAAAAGTACTGAGAGTTTATCACATTTCTGCTTGGCCTACAGCAATGAAAAAACATGACAGACTGTAAATGTTGTAATGAGTTAGTATCTTTAAATGCAACAAAATATAATAAAACAGCATCACATGTCCAAAACCAAGCCATCAACTTAAAATGTCTAACTATTTAACTTGGAGTTGTTCCTTTTTAATTAAATGGATATAATCAGCTTGTGACTGCTTGATTGTTTTTTTACTGCGAAATACAAAGTGAGTCTAGAAGTTGATAAAGGGCTCATACCCAAACAAGGTTTTGAAACTATCCAGTCATTTGTTTGAACTTCTTACGTACATCAAGGTTGCTGTCACCTAAGGTGTTGTTGAGTAATTTTTTTGTGTACAATTTATGTAAATCTAAAGCAAGCCAACTGTAGTGGCAGAAAGCTCCATTTTTGTATTGGCAGAAAGCTCCATTTTCAATACCTACACTCTACAGGCAATAGGTATAATACATCAACTGCATAGCAAACATGATGGTAATACATCTGAGGTAGACTGACAGGCCCTGAATCTCCTGCTTATGGCATCAAGTCCTTAGCCAGTAACTCAAGGTCAGGACTTTGCATAATCTCAGATGCCATTTGAAGAAAAGTTATAATTTCACTACATAGGTGGCACTTTTATTTATCAGAAAAAATACTGGATAACCCAAAATATATTTTTGCACATCACTGAGTGTTGGCATCTTTAAAGTGCTGATCCCCACATCAGCTATGATCATGTCATATTTATCCTCAGTTCTATTTATCTGCTAGCTGTGTCCTCTTTTTTGTTGTAATTTTTGTCCCTGATAAGCAGGTTACAGTATTTTTTTACTATGCCTGTGAGACATGCATCTGCTTTTTGGATTGTTGATTTACTTATCACAGCAGCATTACTGAGGCTCCAGGTCTTGGAAAGTTCCTAATTGTTTGTGAAACTAGCCATGTTTTTGTAGAACCCAACATGTCTGTTCATTGTTGATTTTTTGTAATGCTCTAATATGGTGACTCTTTGACAGATATTAAGACTAATCTCAAAAATTATGCTCTCACTTAGCATAATGCAATAACTCCACTGCTCAAGGTAACAGTCACGTACAATGTGTTTTAATACTAAGTTCATGTATGGCCAGCATATTGTTATCTATTCAGCTACTGAGATGAAAAAATCATGCTGCACCCTTTCTACAACTCTTTTTTCGTATTACAAGATTTAAAAATTGTACATCTAAAGATGACATGTTCAGGTTACTGTACAAATAACTAATAAACTTGTCAGAAAGCTATTGTTACTCTCAATATTTACATTAGACAGTTAAAATTATGTTACTATTTTATGAGCAATTTAGGGTAAAACTTAAATTGTGGAGAAACTACTTACAAATGAAACAAACTGTATGTATTTTAAGAATTTATAATTACTCTGCAGGACAAAACTAGGTTTATGGGCTTACAGGTGAGCGGCCCTTCTGGGTCATTTTAAGCTTAACCAATTTCCCAAAGGTGAGAATCAAACCTTATACCTTGTGTTTGTAAGGTAAACACCTTAACTATTTTGCTACCCTTCCCCTAGACTGGTTCTAAATGAATATTTTACAAGAAAACTACAAAAGAGATTACATTTGTGATTATTGGAATGTGCAACTAGTTGACATTAAGATATGGGGATTCAGGATGAAACATCAAAAACAAGTTCATCACCCAGTATTGAAAAATGAACACCAGGTTGCAAAGAACAAGAAGTTTCAACAGTGAAACAAACTTAAGATCGATATGGTAGAGATTCCTCACCACTCTCAATTATAGTATTGATCAGGTCCAATATTCACAAAGTCAGACGGTGAAGTTTACAAAAACACACATTCCCAAGATATGACTGAAAGGATAATTGCAGTTTAACTAATTTAATGTAAGGGCTGGGCCCTCAGAATATGATCTTGTTGTGACCACTAAAAGAAGTGAATTAAATAAGTGTGAGAGGGTCACTGAAATTAAATTACCGTAAGGAGCAGGTAACTCCAGCGCCACTAGATTTAATGATACAACAGGAGTAGAGTGGGGAGATGGGAATCCAATTTACTTAGACAACAGTCTCTTGTCATTTTTCTAAAGAAAACCTTGAACTGATATTTAACCCCCCCACACACACACACACACAAAGAAGTTTCCACTTCCTTCTATAATCTCGAAACAATTAACTTTCCGTGAGCCCAGGGGTGCTGGACGATGCTGAAAATTGGTGGAGCGGAAGCTAAAAGAGGCTCTTTGTGATCTAAAAAAAAGTTGTATTATCTGTCAAATGCCATAACAGAATTATGCCTGTGACATAAGTTGCATATAGTGTAAATATGCATTACATTTGGAATTATTGCACAAAACTTTCAAAGAAGCATGCCAATGAAGCTAATGTTGCACCTATAATAGTATGTAATCTGGCAGCCATATATATGAAAGTTAGAGCGAAAAGTATAGCAATGCTGTAACATACTTACCCTGCCAGACAGAGAAAAGTCCAGTTGAAATATTGCTGTTAGTGCCTTAGTGTGTGACTAGAGCTTAACAGTAGTAAGAAGTACTTATTAAAAACTTGTTAAGCACCTTTCTGATGTCAGAAAGGTGTTTAGCAGGCATGCCTTTCAGTAAATTCAGAGCATAATTATAGTGATCCATATACTACAAGTCATTATCTTTCAAAAATAAGACATAAAATGCATCACAGAACATCTAGATCTTGGCAGGATCCACAACTCAGGTTGTAGAAGTAGAGATTGACACAAGCTTATTGAGGGCTTCTGCCTATGACCTGTTTGTTCAACAAATGGTCCTGCTCAGAAGTATGCACAGAAGATTGGTATAGCTTGTGTGTGTGTGGATGGTGGGGGCTGGGAACAGTGAGATTATTATTTCTCAAAGTCCCATCACAATCAAACCTCAGAGGTGTGCCCAGAAGTCACTATAACTTGTTTGGGACTGGAGAAAATGTGTCATTGTTTCTCAAATTTTCTTCACAATTAAGCCTCAGAGGTACTATATACAGAAGGTCACTGTGGATTATGTGGGGCTGTCATTATTTCTCTAACTTTTCACTTAATCATACCTCACTAGTATATACATATCACTATAGCTTTTGTAGGGGCAGTATACTGTCTAAGAGCAATAGGCTGGAATACATAACTGTGAACATTCTTCTTCTATTTTCTGACAATCACATATCAGAAATGTATACAGGTGGCTAACTTTGGGATGAAGGGATAAAGAGGCATATGGTGATCTGTGATAATAAGTTAAAATGTTATTATATTCTGGTTTTCAGATGGATGCACAGATTGTGGTAGCTGTCTTTTAGGGGAGGGATGAATAAGACTGGATTTCTTTAGTTAGTTGTGATTTTTATCCAGACCATAATTGTAACAAAAGGCTGGGGAAAATCTCTAAAATGTACCTCAGATAATCTAGAATCCCATGGCTTCTAAGGTCCAAACAGCATCCAGACTATCAGCTTAATTCTGTTACTTCTGCCACAGTTATTACGCTGCAATCTTGGCCATTTAGTGAGTGATGAAAGGATGCAGAAAGACAATGAAGTGCAAGAACAATTTCTTTATTTAGCCCCAGTTTTGTTTAGGCCATCTTTGGCTCAAAAGGTTTGAAAACAAAAACCCTCTGAAATGCATCTCAGAGCATCTAGAATCCAATGGTTTTGGGGGAAGGGGGTCTGGGACCAGTGGCTTCATTTGGTTATTTCTTCCTCATTTATTATGGTTGAATCTTAGCAATTTAGATTAGATTGAAACAATGCAGGAAAAAATCTGAGGAGTTCAACAAAGTATGGGAAAACAAGAAAAAAGTAATCTGAATGGCATTGTAAGACCAAGATGGGGGGAAGCAAGGGATACAATAGATGTATGAAGGGGGAATAGTGGATAGTACAGGGCCCAGAGAGTCCTTTTCCTAGGGTTTCAAGTCACACAAGGCTAGAGTCAAAATATTCAGTACCCCCAGGGACTTCCCCTTTTAAGTACATCACACAGCTTATTAACACGGTTTGTTACTCTCCATAAAATGTTTTATAATACTTTAACATCTGGATAAGAAAAAAACAGGCAATATGCTTAGTTTTGTCATATTTATGGTATACAACAATCCTTTTGACTGTATCTTTATTTATTGCTACATGTTATATACCTGGTTGCATTATAGTGTTAAACATGCCCTTACAGACACACTCCTCAAGCTATTTAACTTAAGATCTGATGTCAGTTTTCATTCTCTCCTCAACTGTTGGGTTTGCATCTGAACCTAGGATCTGACTTGGCCATTACTAAAGCTTGTGGCAATCTAAAAGCTCTCAAACGTCTCCCTTACCCATGATACACCAACCCCTAACATATCCCAGATCTCATTTGCTGCTTTTCACGTAAAGACGCAGTCAGTTGTAGCTCTCGAGTTTGTTTGTTCTTTAGGCAGATAAATAATTTTTCTCTACAAATAACTTACAATTTTAGTATACTTCTCTTATTCTTTTTTTTGTCCCTTACTCTCATACCTTAGTGTACCATTTTATTACCATTGTTGGTAGTTTGTTTACTTCTGCTGTTCTTACACGCTTGTGTATCTCTAATTACCTAATTTCCTCTTTTCAAAAAAAACTTTATATTTCTAGTATTTTTCTTGTTGTATATTAGTATGGCTGAGAAAGGTCCTCCTGGCTTTAAAAATGCTTGAAGTGTGGGCACAAGTTGCTTATCTCAGATGCACATACACTCTGTGTTTATTGTCGAGGTCTACAGCATCTACAGGAAGATTGCTCTATTTGTCCTAATTTTAACCCCAGAGCACTTGTGGAAAGGAAGAATAAGCTGATTCTGGAAGGCTTGCTGCCATAATCTTTTAGTGAAACTATCACTGGGGTGCAATTCCCCAAACTGGTTGCTTCAGAGTCCTTGGGTCTAAAACATCTGGGTCCATCTGGCTTGGATCAGAAGGTAACCCTATCTTCGGATTTAAAGCTAACTCTGAGTGCCCCAGCTCTGACATCTTCAAATCTAGAGGACTCACAGAGCTGAAGCTTCCTTTTCCAATCTGAGGTGCTGGGATTGACTCTGAAGGTCTTGGAGCTGTCCCTGTGCCTTGGTGCTTTGGCATTGGATAGCTTGGCTCTGACTTCCTCATCAGGGAGATTGCTTTTGGGGTGGGAGGAGACAGCGGTCCAGAAGCCCACATTCTCTGTACAGAAGTCTTCTCTTTCTCCGGTGTTTTCTGCTCCAACAGGACTAATGGACCCAACACCCTTGAATCTTCAATCCAGCTCCCAGATGTATCTGCTCTTGTAGACACATCATTCAACACTAAAGGGACAGTCAGCTTAAGATCTCCAGACTACGCAGCAGGGTTTCATAGTCTCTTCTGACACTTCCCCTAAACACCCCACTGAGGAAGTCCCTAGGAAGAGAATGTGCAAGAAGAGGCACTTGGATTCTCCACAAGAGTCAGTCACTGAGGATACTGATTTCAGTAAGGGTTAAGAATCCCCATGATCACCTCCAGAAGATTTTTCATTTGGAGACATCCTAGAGATCCTTAAACAGAGAAGTGGTTGGACACCCAGCAACCTTTCACCGGAGAAGTCAGTATTTCTGGAGGCCTTGGCGGCTGGCTCATTCACCTCCTGCATTACTCCGCCCAATGATGAGCTCATTGATTTGATCTCTTGGTGGGCGTGGAAGGAGCCAGACTCAACTGAGCCAATATCTAAGAGGCCAGAAGGATTCTGGCTTGACCTAAGGGAAAGGAGTTTTGGGGTAAGGGGGTGCCTGTGGATGCCATGATTGTGGTGGCGGCCACCAAGAAGGAACTTGTTGAATAGAGTTCCTCTGTTCATCCCCCTAAAAGTGAGTCTAGGGTGATGGACAGGTTTGGGAAGCATGTCTATGCTTCAGCAACCTTTGCTCTTAGATTGCTTAACTATTTGGCACATTTTACTAGACTGCAAATGGACTTGATGAAAGAACTTTAAAGTTCCCTTTCAGAGCACCATTTCTGCTGAGGTCCAATTGTCTGTGGCCTCTCAGTTGACTACTATCCAATTCATCTTGAATTCATCCACGAGACTCATTTCGCATGCCGCCAAAGGCACCTCAAAGGCATTGGGTTTAGGTATATCAATTAGGAGGAATGTGTGGATGCACTTATGTGATTTTGTGGAGCCCTTCAAGTCATTTATCATCAATGCTCCCTTTAATGGCTTTTCTTTGTTTGGCCCCAAAGTGAAGGACACATTATCCAGGTGTGAGAAGGAAGGAAAGACCATCTCTGCAGTGGGTGTACATTTTTCAGCCTCTCAAAGATATTTTTCTAGGACTCAATGAGATGGTTGGAAGATGAGGTACAAGAAGTCTCAGGGTCCTTTCCAGGACACATGTGGAGAAAGATCTCTTAGGAACAGAGGGAGAACTCTAGTGGAGGATGATGCCCCTGCTGTAGATGAGGCCTGCAAAACCAGGGATCTAGAGACTCTTTCTCTGACAGACCCTTCCAGCACTCCTGAAAGGAGACCTGATTGTTTCCCTCTGGAGGCAATTGGGGGTCAACTATCCCAACATCAGAGAGCCTGGCTAGACATAACAAAACATACGTGAGTGCTGAAGATTATTTCCAGAGGTTATATAATACCCTTTTCCCTTCCACCCCTAACTCTACACCAAATTCCCAATGTTCCACCCAGTCAGTAGAAAGAAGCAGCAATGCAAATACAAAATATGTTAGAAAAAAAAGAGTCATCCAAGAGGTCCCGCCAGACCAGATAGAATCCAGAAATTACTCAAGATTCTTTTTAGTGCCAAGGAAAACAGGGGACTGGAGACCAATTTGGATCTCAGCAACCTGACCAAGTCAATTTTACATACAAAGTTTTGGATGGTGATGGTTCAGTCCATTCTACCCTTCTTGGGCAAGGATGACTGGATGTGTTCTATAAACCTTTAGGATGCGTACTATCACATAAAGATGAACAGGCAACCCAGAAGGTACTTATGCTTCTGGCCAGCAGCCACTCACTACCAGTTAAGAGCACTGCTATTGGCCTCATCACAGCCCACCAGGGTGTTTATCAAATGCATGGCAGTAGTGGCAGTTCACTTGAGACTGCAGGTATTCCGGTGTTTCCATATCTAAATGACTAGCTCATTACCTCCCCCACAAGGCATCTACTAACAACAGCGATAAATCAGGTACCTCAGATTTTTTCTCATCTGTGGTTAACCATAAATTATGACAGGTCTCATTTACAACCAGCTCAGATTTTGGAATTCATAGGAGCAGTTTTCAGTATGACACCTGTGACATCTTCTTTTCCTCTATCAAGAGTGCAGAATATAAGATTCCAAGTCAAGGAAATAATTTGCAGTACCAATGTTTCAACCCGGTTGATCCTTCAAGCCTTGGGGTCAATGTCAGCTGCTATTATTTTAGTTCCTCTAGCAAGGTTTCATATGAGAATTCTTCAATGAATGCTAGCAACACAATGGTCCATTCTTTACCAGTGCTTGTCAACATAAATAAAGATCACTCTAGTATGCAAGAGATATCTCTGGTGGTGGATTCATTCAGATCAAGTTCTACAAGGCCGTCCTTTCATTCCCTCAGAGCCCAGAGCCATAGTGACTACAGATGCTTCGCAGATTGGGTGGGGAGGCACTTTCTGGAGAGAACAGTCCATGGCACTTGGTCCACTGATGAGGCCAACTTGCATATCAATGTCCTAGAGATGAAAGCAGTGCTTTTAGCACTCCAGACCTTTTAGGATGCTCTCCCTTCAGGGCCAATTGTTATTCAAATGGACAGTATATCAGTAGTTTGGTACATCAACAAACAAGGAGGGACCAGATCATACTCCTTGTATCGAGAAGCAGTCAGAGTGTGGCAATGGCCGATCTCATCCAACCACTCGCTCATAGCAATGCACATTCTGGAGAAAACCAATGTGAAAACAGACAAATGGATCAGGTCCATTCTTTTATCTCACGAGTGGTCAATCAACAGGAAAGTGGCATAAATGATTTTCTGCTGATGGAGCCAGCCTTGCTGTATCTTTTTGCTTCTCTCCAAAACAACAAATGCAGCAGCTATATTACCCTAATCCATCCTCAGGGGGAGTCACCGAGGGACATTATACCTCACTTTTGGCCCCCCGGTCTCCTTTATGCTTATCCACCGATTCCCCTAATTCTGAAATTCTTGCAGAAAGCAGCCAGGTTGAGGAGAAAGGTCATCCTCATTGCACCTTACTAGTCTCGTCAGATTTAGTTCCCCTTCCTGTGACCTCACCTTCTTTGCCAACCTTGGATACTGGATCCGATTCCAGATCTCCTGTCACACCCGACAGGCATGTTTAATCCTGATATCTCAAACCTCAAGCGAACAGCATGGTGTCTCCAATTCCATTAATAGACAGATAACAGATGCTATCTTCTCTTGTTCATCATATTCTTTGTTCTTCCCATAAACTTTCAGCAAAAAAGCTGTATACAAGTAAATGGAAAAGGTTTGCTCACTGGGCACAACAAAAATACAGTGAACACTTTTCAGCCTCGATAAATAATACACTCAAATTTTTAACTTCCATTTTTAATTAAGGGGCATGTTCATCTACTATTAATGTTCAATTGGCAGCAATTTCCAGTCTTCATATTGGATTTGAAAATTCTTCTATGGCCTCTTCTAAGCTTTGTAAAGCATTTTTGAGACCTTTGTATAGAGATCCTACTCCACCATGGGACTTATACTTGGTACTGCAGGCCTTAATTCACCCCCACCTTTCAGCAAGCACTGAAATGTGACCTTAAAGTCCGGACTTGGAAAAAAGTCTTTCAAGAGGCCATTACCTTAGCCAGAAGAGTTTCAGACGTTTAAGCTTTGTCATCCGAGCCTCCGTGCCTGATTTTTCTTAAGGATAGAGTTACATTACGAACCAGTGAAACTTTCCCTGCTAAGGTGGTGTCAGAATCCATTATCAATCAGTCCATTAATTTGTGAGTATTCTTTCCTAAATTTATTAACAAAGGTGAATATATATTGCATTTATTGGATGTTTACAGAAAATTATGATTTTATTTACATAGGGCAAAAGAAATCAGAAATACTAACCAGTTATTTGTGTCTTTTGCCAATATAAAATTGAGAAAGCTAGTGGCAACAGTAACTCTAGCCAGATGGCTGAAGGATTGAATTTCTTTTCTCTATATCAAACTGGGTCTATCCTTACCAAAACCTTTAACAGCCCATTCAACTAGGTCCATGGCCACTTCTTCAATTCTTCTATCTAGAGCTTCCATGGATGACATATGTACAATCGCAACCTGAGCGACTCCCCAGACTTTTATCACTGATTACAAACTGGATCTGGTCTCAAAGGGTAGAGCATCTTTTGGCTCAACTGTACTTAGGAATATCCTTCCTTAGAGTCCACCCAGGATTTTAGGTAGCTGGGGCCTTTGTCCCAACAGTTGAGGATAGAATGAAAATTGACAACATCAGATGAAGACGTTATGTACAAGTATAAGTAAGAAAGCTTAGAGAAGAGCGCAGTTTGTTCTCTATACTGGGCATGTTTAACTAATTGAATAAGGATACTAGGATTGATATTGCTGCACTAGTTTTATCTGTTTCATTACTGGCTTCCTGCCTATTGTATACAAGCTGTGTAATACTGCTTCTTCTTCTTTCAGCTTTTCCCAGTTAGGGGTCGCCACAGCGGATCGCCGTCTGCTCATGATTGGCAGTGGAGTTTTACAGTGTCAAGTTGCCAGCCCGGCGCCCAACCTTCCCTAGAAGGCACACACATGCACACACTAATGCCTAGGGCCAATTTAGTGTGTCCAATCCACCTACAGCATGTCTTTGGGATGTGGGAGGAAACCGGAGCACCCAGAGGAAACCCATGCAACCACAGGGAGGACATGCAGACTCTGCACAGATGGCACCCCAGCCGAGAATCGAACCGGAGAACCTCTTGCTGTGAGGTGGCAATGCTAACCGCTGCACCACCGTGGCAGCCCAAGCTGTGTAATGCTGTTGGCCTGTAATTACAAGCTGGTGGATGTAACACTCCTTTTGGCCTGTCACTACCAGTTGGTAAATGTACATGTACCTAATGTGTTTACTGTGCTAAGACTAGGAACAAGCTGATGCAAACACTGGGCTTCTTAGTCCTTGTGCCTTACCTGTACTGTCCTGCTTGTGTTTGTCTTTTATGAAACAAAATGGACTTCCAGGCACTTGTATTATATTCTGCCAGTGTGTAGACCCTCTGAGGTTACCCATTTGACTTGTTTATTGGATAGTACTGTTACTAATCTTTAACTGATTGATTTCATTTGATTTATGCAGCAACCTAGTGCTGTGTATTATCTGCTGAAAAATGCTGAAATCTTGTCTTTTTTATTAACTGCTGAATGCTTGTTTATTGTTTTGCTGTACAATTAGAAGGCATAAGCTGCTTATATTGTAGACATTCTGTATATAGTAACTGGGTATTGGTAACTGCATTCTCTCTTCCTTCTGCTTATTCCACCTTGACTAAACACTAGCATCCCTTGACCTTGCTATGTTCTGTATTCTCTCTTCCTTTTGTCTACTCCACATTTTTGAGTAAACACTTGCTTCTCATGCATTCTCCCTTCTTTCTGCTTATTCCCCAGCTTGGCTAAATGATAGCATCCTTTGACCTTACTATGTTTAGTGTTCTTACTTTTGTGTACTCCAAATGTCAGATACATAGCAACACAATTTAATACTTATTTTACAGAAACAATACTAGCCCTAGCCAATACAAACAACAACTCCAATAGCCATGCCCCAGTAACTCCCCATCTCAGTAAACCCTCTCAAAACAACCTCAGTCTAGTTACACTAGAACCAGTAACAGTAAATACTGTAAAAAGCTACTACTCAAACTAAAACCAATTACCTTAGCCATAGACAAACTCCCAGCAAAATTTCTGAAAGTAGCTGCTGATGGAATAGCTTACCCAGTAGTAATACTCATAGACAGATGTATGTCAGAGTGCATAGTACCTGCTATATGGAAAAACTCCCATATAATAGCCCTTCACAAAGGAGGCAACTCAATTTTAGTAACTACCGCCCAATCATTATTCTATCACCCCTATCCAAAATCCTAGAGAAGGTGGTCCATACTGAACTCATAAACTACCTTAACACCCACAATCTATTATCAATCACACAACATGGATTTCACCCCCATCATAGTACAACTACAGCCTTTATGCCCTTTACTAATATAGTCAATCAGCTTAGATATTCAGGGCAATTCGTATCTGCCATATTTTTAGACCTGTCCAAAGTATTCGATATGGTAAACCACAACAAACTGATCAAAGTCCTCTCCTCCCTAAACGTTAGTGCTTCCACTGTTACCTGGTTCCAAAACTACCTATCAGACCGACAGCAGGCTGTACTGTGGCAACAGCACCTGTCCACTCTCCTCCCAGTCTCCCTAGGTGTCCCACAAGGCTCAATCTTAGGACCACTATTGTTCTCCCTCTTTGCCAACCAACTCCAAACCTACACTCACCAAGCATCTGTGATACAATATGCAGATGACTCTGCCCTCATATGCTCTGCCCCCACCATACAGGACATCCACACCATAACCCAGAACTCATTTCTAACAGTAGAATCCTGGGTTACCAATTCTCAACTCATTCTAAACCCAAATAAAACCAAACTCCTCCTCTTCTACCCCAACATTCCCAGATTTCACCCTAGAGTCCAAAAACAAAAGTATTATCACCCCTGTGACACACACCAAACGGCTAGGGGTTGAAATTGATAACAATCTAAAATTTGATATCCACATAGCCCAAACTAGCAAAAAAGTAAATAAAAAATTAGGCCTCCTTTACAGAAATAAGAAATTTTTAACCAGATCTACAAAAGCTACCATTGCTCGGACACACCTCCTGTCACCCCTACTCTACACCTCCCCTATACTAACCAACCTACGCAAATCAGACCTTACTAAACTAGACTCATGTTACAATAAAATAGCCAAATTTACTACAAATTCCCCCTACAAAACACACCATTGCACAGCCCTTAGACAACTAAACTGGCTAGGACGTCCTCAACTCATCCAATACAAGCAACTAACCTTCACCCATAAAATACTCCATGAACCAGATAAAACCCCAGCCTTCAAGATCTCATACAACCATACACCACCACCACTAGAATACTCTGTTACAGTGGCAAACTCCTAGTTAAATCCACCAAAGCTAACAACTCAGCTGGAGAATCCTTGTTCTCTAACATCATTCCTAAAATATGGAATAAACTACCCACTTCCATCTGCACCATAGTACAATTTAAAAAACTTCTATTTACTCACTTAGAAAAGTCCTGGCTTTGCTATTGCTACCCACCTGACTAACTCCATATTCTCAACTTTTTATACACACCCTCTGACTTTCTTTAGATATACACTTTACAGTACTATCTTATTATGCCTTCTTCCT
Organism: Protopterus annectens; assembly: GCF_019279795.1. Lineage (NCBI taxonomy): Eukaryota > Metazoa > Chordata > Ceratodontiformes > Protopteridae > Protopterus > Protopterus annectens. The sequence continues at coordinate 741,712,664 of NC_056737.1, read as the reverse complement.
TCCTTATATATACTTAATCTATTACCTCAAATCATTTCAAATCTACCTCAAAATATCATAATGTGCTTTCTGTTATATATGCTAGTCTAGTTTGTATAATACCATATACTCTTCGATGTACAAATTTTGTTAAAATTTCTCAGGTGTCATCTCTTTCAGTCATTTATATTTTGCAATGTGTAGTTTCATTGTTGACCTGTACTCTGTAATTTTCTTGTGGTATAATGTTTTGTTTTCATATTGTTGGAGCTTTTCTCCTTGGGGCCTCTGCTGAAAATGGACCTGTGTCCAGTTGGACTTTCCCAGTAAACAAATATTAAATAAATAAAATAAATAAATAAATAAATGTACTCATCATAACATTCCATCTGTATTGTCCATTTTCATTCTTCCTCAGCTTCCCGCCCATAACCCCCCCATCCTTTATTTCAACAAACATCTGGAAGAATGAGACTTTATAAGGACACCACTATCCTTTATGACTGAGCACCTGATATAGTTTCCTTTGTAAGACATATACATTTTTATGTATCTATATATCTAGATATTTATATTTAATTGTACTTACCATTTCAAGTAAAATCAAAAACAAGCTCTGGGGTATGTTAGAGGTTGATGCAGCATGGGTAAAAGAGACGCTCAAGAGGTTTTAAGTTACCACAAGCTTTAGTAATGGCTGAGTCAGATCCAGGGTTTGGATCTGAACCCAACACCGAGGAAGAATGAAAATGGACAACACAAATGAAACATTTTTGTGAGTGCATAAAGTCTTTTTTAGTTACTGACTTTGTCCCTGATGAGTGGTGCACGTCAGTGGTGATACCCCTCCATAACAGTGGCCTTACAACTGACCATGGGTAGCTAAAGTCCTATCAGCCTTTCAAACCTCATCTGCAAAAGTATGGAGTGGGTGTATTACAACTAGCCTTATAAACTGTGGTATTAGGTCTCTTGTTTTAACTGACCCAAACCGTCTGGCTTTGTGAAGGTTACAGCCTGCCTATTTAACATGGTAAAATACTTCATATGAGTTAAAGAGGCTGAAGATGGTGGTCATACATTGCATGTGATGTATCTTGACCTGGTGAAGGACTTCAGCATCATTACTCATGCTGGCATCATACAGAAGTGAATTGCTTTAAAAATTGACCCCACATTTGGTAAGATAGATAGCAAACTGCCTGAAAGACAGCCCACATAGTGCAATTTGCAGGTGTCTCATCAGTAAGAATGAATGTGGCCAGTGATATCCCCTCAGGGCTCACTGCTGGAACATCTCCTTTTTGGGCTATCTTCTTTGATCTCCAAGTGTTGAGCCAAGACCTCTGGTTACTGCAAACTTGAGGTTGTTGGAAGTCACAGTATGACACCCAAACTCTTCTGAATAAGCCCTCCCTGGTAAACCCATGGTGCATTGAAAATGAGCGCAAATGAAATGCTAAAAAGCCCAGTATCATTTTTGGCAGAAAACCCCTTCCCATAATACTGTACAACCAAGACACAACTGCAAAATGAAAAGTGTGTCAGGAACCTAGATATGTAGGCTGATAGCTCCCTCTCTTTTGGCCATCATGTAACAACAGTAGTCAGGAAATCCTTTTACTTAGTCCACCTAATTGCCAAAGAAATATCCTTATGGTCTAAAGGGGTAATCACTCCCTTATACTCAACACTGGTCAAAACAATTATTGAATACAATGCCTCCTTTGTTGTATATATCAATCATATCAAATAATTAACTTTCCTAACCAAAAAGATCACATGCCTAAAATCCCTGAGCTATGAAGATATGCTAGGTGCTTTATCTTTTTACTCAGTGTCTTAAAAACTTTTGAGGGGAGATCTGTCTTGCTTTCTGCACTATTAGACATCCATTTGTCTTGGACCACCTGTTTCTCCACATGTCCAATATCTCTGACAATACTAAAACTAGGGACCTTAATCTTCACCAACAGATAAATACTACACAGTAGAGAGGCATGCTTATAAGGCAGCACCTCCCATATCTTTGGAATAGACTTCCTCTGCAATTCACTTTAAACAACTAATGACTGGATAGGTATCCACAAATTTACTCTGGGTTTTACTGGTGCTGCCTGAAGGAGGGTACTGGCAAAGTGTGAATAGTCATAAGATTTGTTGTCCTTGGAATATCTGAATCTACTATGAATCTAAACTGTTTTTATGGATTATTCCCATAGCTTGTCAGGAAATCTCTGCCTACCCCTATAATGCTTCTGAACATCATAAAGTGGGTGTAAAAGAATGAATGAATAATTAAATGCAGCAAAATGATTACTACACTGGAAGTCAGTCTAGCTCCAGTGAAATGTACCTTTGTGGCAAATCAGCCTAAAACAAGCTATCAGACAGGAGAGCCAAAGCCTATCCTGATACTCACTGGGTGAAAGGCAATAAGCATGCAGGTATGTGCCAACTTATGGGAATTAAACATACCTCTTAATTGTATGAAGTACGTACATGAATGTAATATCTTAAAAGTACTTGTGTAAATTATCTTTACTGATGTTGAGCTTGGGTGTTACTGAAAAGGGTCAATAGAGCTGCTCTCTTACCTGTCATTAATGCCAGATATTACAGTTTCATACTTCTTTTAATCAGAACATGCATGTTGATGCAAAACCTGTTATTTTAAAAGTTTAAACAAATAAGTAATGTTTAAAAACTGTCCTGGGTTTTGAGCCTTCATTCCACTGTTATTTTTGGCTTTGTCTAAAATTCTTGACAAAGGAAGTTGATTGGTATACCTCAGAAACACTCCCATGTGCTTTTCTATGGTAACCGTGAGCTCAGGCATCCAGAAAAAGAATATTTATCATTCAAATCATCTTTTTCTGGATGCCTGAAATTGCAGTCACCTCAAAAATGCCAAAACAAATGTTTCCATGTAATCACTGTTCTGGCAACAGTTTCACTGCATATTGGGCAGCTTATGAAAGTGAAGAGGGATCTCTCACCCTTTATCTTCCTTTGGTTCTGACACCCATGCCTGGGCCTCATAAAAGGAAGCACAAAGCTTGCTTTCTGATCTAACCTATGTTTAAGTAAGATAGTGCTGCAATAAAACGAGAAAAACGCTACATAAATAATGCATTCTAAACAAAGTGGTGTTCAATATAAATAAATACACTATTGCAAAATTCTGGAAGAAAATACTAGACAGAAATGTAAAATTAAGCACTGGATTTTGAGTCTAGATTCTGAAAACAACTGAAAAGACAGAACAATGTACAATGATTGTCAAATGTGATAAATTCAACCTCAAGATTGCTAACTGAAAATGCTTCAGCCATAGTACTAACATGGCTTTCTTATATGACCCATACTACAACTGTATTCAAGTCTTGGTACTGACTTCTTGTCTAGCGTATGCTCATCTGCAAGTTAATATTTTACACAAATAATAATTGTATATGGCTGTAGACTTGGTTATTAAAATGACCTGATAAGGGACACTACTAAACTAAGAGCCTTTGCTTAGCCAACAAGTGGAGATTCTTTGGGTGTCTCTTATTTCTCTTGGACTGACGATTTAAAACTACTACCACTGCCTGTGTATGTAATACACTTGTTTAGAGATTTATGTTACAGGCTTTAAAAAAATCATTTAAAGACTCATTTAAGAAAGCTTTTAATAATAAATAAACATTACACAGGTCATGAGACAATGTATATGCAATCTTTACAGTGTTGCATTGTTGTATCTTATTCTCCTCTATAAATCTTTAGTGAGATTTACCATAGGATAAAATCTTCTTTATCTGTATCAATAATTATTTGGTTAGATCAGAAAACATTTAAAGATGCTCACCAACCCACTTCAGTGGCATAAAGGGATAAAGCCCTGACTACAGCCCAGGTGACCTGGGTTCAATTAGCAACTCAGGCATCTAATGGAGAGGCAGCGGGAGATGGGCATTACTATCCCAGGTGTGGGTGGGTTGGTCCATGGGTACTCATGGTGTTGATCCCTACTGGAGGCCAGGAACAACACATAGTAGGTATGGTAACAGGAGGGGTTAAAAGGGTGGAGGCATGGCTGAGCAGCTGAAGAGGAAGGGCAGTACATTACATGTTTCCATTGCACAACCACATCCACCCTCTAGGCTATACCACAGGCTTGTATATGGGAGGGGAACTGAAACAGGTAATGTTTAAGTAACCACCCCTGGATTGTTCCATGACTGGTCCCAGCAATATACACCTGATTAAAGTCTGGGGGTGGGAGTCAGCAGCTGATAGACCTGGAGTGGACAGGTACCAGGTTGCCAGGCTATTATAATGATGAGCAATGGATGAGGAGAGCCAAAATAAAAAGATCAAAGCACTCACCTGATATAAGCTAGAACAGCACTTTGTTGCACAATTAATGTTATTAAAAATCCTAATGTTTGTTTGACAAACAATTAGATTTTTCAGATGAGAATTATGCATTCAGGCAAGGCAAAGGGAAATGCTTTTTACGAGGAAGTTGTATAAGAGCCATTAGTTGTGAGATGGGAGGGTGGGGCAGTGGATTATTAGTTTTGTACCAAGGCAGACTAGAACAGACACATTTATGTCTTTCTACAGACTTTGTGTAAATGATGGCATGAACCTGTATTTTTTTAATGCAACATATACATAAGCACATTATACTGATTTCAAATGCAGAACACATACTAAAACAAAATGGGAGCAATACAACTAATGAATATAAGAAGAAGTGCAAGTTCTATGGAGAGAGTGAGCTAGTGCAAAATAAATTGCTTTGCCAAACAGATACGCATGGAAAACTGTGATAGAAATACTGACATTTATAGACAGAAGAGCTACTGGAACGAAACCCTTGTTCAGATCATTGTATTGCATTGTACTATATTACATTATATAATATTGCATTGTAATATAAGGTCAGGTGGCAGGCCAAACACATGACTGAGATCTCATCTCTACACTTCTCTATGCTTCATCTATTTATACTAATTAAAAAAAAACTAACCTCCAAAAAATTTCTCATGCCTATAACAATATCGCCAGGTTTGCTACCAGCAACCCATACAAGACACACCATTGTCTTAATCTTAAGCAACTCAACTGGCTTGAATTACCTAACTTACTAACATTTTCCCAACTCATCATTGCTCATAAAATCTTTTATCAACCTAAAAATACTCCAATTCTCACTAACCTTATCACCCCATACACAAATCTAACTTCACTTTGTTCCTCTACTAGATTACTTGTCTGTACTATGAAGTCTAATAACTTGTCAGGTGATAGCATTTTCTCAAACACTGTTGGTAAACACTGGAACCTCCTACCAACAGACCTAACTCAAATACCATCCCTTTCTCTCTTTAAACTAAGACTAAAACTTCACATAAAATCTCACTGGATATGCCCCTGCACAAACCCTGACTAACTGCTTCCTCTTTCACTTCTATCTTCCTACTCCCTAGGGTCCACTTTGACCCTTTACCCCACTAATGCAGATTACTGATCTCATTTCTTTGCTCTCTGACTTCTCCTCTCTTCTACCTACTTCCTCTTCAACCTTCCTATTTCTCTCCTGTTTACAAAGGTTTGCATAGAATTTTAATATTTACAAAAAAAAAAAAAAAAACATTATTATTATTATTCTTTTTCTTTTCTTTGATCAATTTACTTATTTTTTTCCCTCCATACTCTGATTTTCAATGTTTAAAATTGCTAATGTAATTTCCAATATTAATCTTTATTTTGTATAAATGTTTTGTCTGGAGCTTTTCTCCCCGGGCCTCTACTGAAAATGGACATGTATCCAGTTAGACTAGCCCGGTCAACAAATGTAAAATAAAAAAAATAAAATAAATCATTGATCTTTTCACTCTCTTACCATTACCTCATGATTAAACTATAAAGGTAGCCAATGGTGTTTAGGCAGAGCTGCAACTGCTTCTCCTGCCTGCTCACCGAGAATTCTATGGTGAATACCATCAGGCTCCATTCTTTTGTCCTCCTTTTTGTTTTGGAGTTATTTTTTTTTCAGACAGCTGTCTTCTGCAAATAGACATCATTAATTGCTGTATACTGTACTGAACAGACTGAGTATCCATTTTGTCTTTTGCTTGCTGAAGAGCTACTGGTATTCTTGTAGAAACAAATATTTCACTGACCCTTTCTGCCCATTCCCCTCTGTTTAACTTAGCTTCCCTATTGCTCCTTTTATCTTTCCTTGTTGCCTAAGTAAATAGAAAATATTTTTAATCACTCTCAAAACAGTATTTTTCTTACTTTTAGGCATTTGTTTTACAAAAAGGTGCAACTGCTTTCTTACTAAGACGAGAATGGAAAATACTCAATGCCTTCAAAAACTCACAGATCATCTGATGAATTTTAGCCCTTGCTTGTGCTTCAAGAGACTCTGTACGGGCACATAATTTATATACTCTGTAAGTTAGTCTGATTTTTATTTCTTCTAAAACTGTGCTCCCCTTTCTTACTGATTTATGCTCAGTCACTTTTGTTATACATTCTGTTTAAAATATGAATGCTGGGTAACCAATTGTTTTCCTTTGCATTCTTGTCTTTTCACTGCTCCTTTTGTGTCCCGTGTTGTGGATGAAAAGGGTCTTTTTGACCAGTCCATTGAATCCAGTTAACGGACTGTAATAAACAAATGTCTTTCTTGCTTTCTTCAACCTTAATTGAATTACTCCTTGCTCACCTCCTTTGTGTTTTATGTACATCCTGAGCTATGCTTTTTTTCTGAACCATAGTTATTTTTCTTTCTTTCTGTGTTGCCCATTTCTTTGTACAAAAGCTTGCTCCTTCTGTGAGACAGTTTTGATTTCTCTGTCTTACTTTTTAGAATAATATTCATGTCTGCTTGCTAGTGCTTTTCCAAGATACTGTTTCATTTTATCAAATATTGCCATCCTAAAATCTTAGACTTATTGTTAATTTGATTGTAAACTACACTGGCAATCACTTTTACCAGATACTGCCAGGGCTGGGAAGCCCTGCTAGTGTTCATTTGAAGACAACATCCAGTCCTGTTCTTTCTCTCTTTCTGTCTCTCTAACTCGCCAGCATATTCTATTGTCTGAGCATGATCTTTCCTTTGGAAGTTACTTGCCATCAAAAGATCCACTTAGCATCTGTCATATTAAGGCAGACATCAATTGTATGTGTTCTTAGTTTGCTGTCCTTAGGTTACCTTTGTCTTTTTCCTATTCTGTTTTTTTTTCTTTTGTTCCAGAAGACTGACATCTGTATCTGAATCTTTTGCATGTTGTATTAATATTCT